>NW_016191858.1:0-3516 GCF_001687245.7 Rhagoletis zephyria | reverse complement strand
CGAGTTCCTGGCTTTGATTCTGTAGGGATATTCGCTGTCGTAAGTGCATATTCAAAGACAGGGCTATTTTTAACTTTGTTGTTGATTCTTTTAGGATATCTTGGTTGAGGTGCTTCATGTCTGACCTGCTGATTTTTGAGAATTGAGCTATAAGATTTTCTTGTTAAACTACGATTTATATTAGAATCTTTATTTATCGTTCCATCAGTCTGATCACAGACTGAAGGAAAGGTAGTTTCGTCCTCCTCAAAAATGCTCAATCTGTTGTTATTTTTTTGGATAATAGGTGTCCAGAACTTCTTTCCTTGACATTTTCTTGACCGTTTTGATGCGGTTCACAGAGATCTCCTTTTCCCAATGAGGGCATAAGATGCAGTTGTTTGCCTCACAATCCGCTTTGCACTCACTTTTGCCGCATTTGATGCATCTAATTTTTGACTTGCAAGACATTTGAGTATGACCTAGTCTCCCACAATTGTTGCACTGTCTCAAAGGAGGGATATAAAAATCTACATCCAGCTTTGTATATTCGTATATAATTTGCTTGGGAATCTCATTGCCCGAAAAGCCTATTTTTAATGTGGTAATTGGAACGTATTCATTGGTTGCAGGGTCCTTGCACGTAAAGCGTCTGATCGACCTGATAGGGATGCTGGATATAGCATTATTTAAAAAATCTGAGTCACTGAAACATATGGGTACACCCCTAACTACACCATATATTTCGAGTGCAGTACGAGGAATGAAAGGTTTAAGGCCTCTTTTCGGAAGTTTGTCATCGAGCACGAATGTGTTCGCTGCATAGGTGTTTTTGAAAGTTACTTTGTATAGTGTTTTACCTAAGGCATAAATGAATTCAACATCTTTGTGGCGCATATCTTTGATCTGACTCAGCAGAGTTAACCCTGTGGTTATTTTTTCATTTTTAATATTGGTGCATTCAGATGACTCCACCAAAACGAAGATTTCCCCCTTAAATGTTTGCGGGTACAGCACTGTTTTTTTTTGTACATTTTCATTATCCTTTCCTCTTGCTTGTTCGCTTTCGTTAACTATCGCTAACTGAGCTTCTTGCGTCTGCACGCTTTCTGGAAAGTTCTCAAATTCCATAGTACCTTCTGTTTCTAGATTTTTCCCGCCTTTTCTAGCTCTAAAATTTTTCCGCCATTTTCAGGACACACGTCATTTTTCGCGCTACTTTTAGGTTTAATTTGTATAAGCCCTCAATCGCTGGCGAGCTCATAAAAATTAGTTACTTCTTTGTTATTTAATATTTTTGGTTTTTTTAACACACTATCTTCAAATGCAGAAGACTCTGCCTCAGACGTCGCCGACCAAGAAGTCGACGACGCCATCATGGCCCTTCTTTCTTTGTCCGCCTTAAGAAGCAGCTTCCCTTGTTTTTTTAACCGGCACTATGGAATTTTTTACTTATTACTACACAGGAAAATGAAGAAACAATGAAACCACTGTCTAGCCAAGACTGACCTGACCTCCAGATTGTTGTAACAAATTTATCAGTAAATGTTTTAATTAAAGCGACGCAAAAATGAATTAATTAACAGCCTATATTGTTCATTCGATTAAACGATCACGTAATTTATGTTCGTACGATTGCCGACTCGTTCACATCTGTCACGATTCGACCCCTGATTCTCTATCTCGAACGAACAGCCAGACGAACGATTCGTGACAAAACGAAATCATCTGAATTCCGAAGTCTCTATCTCGAATGATAATTTTCGTCCATCCTTACGTTCTTACGTTATTCGCCCGAAAAGATCTGTCAAAATTGTTTTGTTTACTTTGTGTGTATAAAAGTTCAAAAATAAAATATTTTAATAGAATTAATTAAAAATGTATCAAGCAACAGCATTTCTTGCAAGTGAACGTTCGGACGAAGACAAATTGCGGATACTATACAATAAATTTTGGACTTCTTTTCCTTTCTTTTCTTTAGGCAATGTACGTAACTGAGATAAATATTCTACTCATTTTGTTTTTCATGGTTACAATCTATTCTTGCTAATATTCTTGTACATATTCGCAAAAAAACTAACTGAGTAGATATTTATATACATATCTAATACATATAATTTCTCCCTAAAGGCAAATTGTAGTGAAAATATAAGACATTTCTTTTGATTGTTTTATTCCTCCTGTAAATTATATTTGTTATTACATTGTTTTTTTCCTTGTCGGACTTAACTTAATAGCTAAAGAACCTCATTCAGCTTTGCCTCCTTTTAGAAAGCAGATCAGCTCCCTGAGTAGACCGAAGTCATATTTGGAAAAGATTTCTTTAAAACAATTTAATTTCTCAAAAAAGGCGTAAGTGCCTCTGATCGTAGAAAATCTTGGGCATTAAAATATTAGGTGGTCATTGGTCTCCCTCACCCCGCAAGACCTGCAAGTGTCCGAAACATCCATTTTAAATTTACTCAAAAACAAGTTACCGTAAGTGTGGCCAGAAATATGTCTGTTTTATAACTTAATATCTTGGTCTTCAAAATCACACTTCTTATTACAAAACCATGGCGAGTTAGTTATTCTTCCTACATTTTCCGCAAACCTTTTTCCTTTGGTCTGACATACATATATCAACAAACTCCTCCTCCCATTCACTCCATATATTTTTGCTAATGATTCTGAGGCACTCCTTAACCGTTAATTTACAATGCAATCTTCTGCCATTACTAACCGCAGCTCTGGCTGCTGCGTCTGCCTTCTCATTGCACACAATACGCACATGACTAGGGACCCAAATGAGTTTAATGCTCTCACACCCAGAGCCATGTAAAAGCTTGTGGATGGAAGCAACAATATAATTCGTGGTACATTTCTTATTAATCAGCCTCAACGCAGCCATGCTATCAGAGATTATCGCAATTTTTTTTTTAATTTAGTTCTAATCAGTAACGAAACCGCCTCCTTTATGGCAACAAGCTCACCAAAAGTTGACGAAAAAATCCCCAGAAATATTATATAGATACGAAAAATTGGTTTGTGGATCATAAACAGCACAACCAGTCACCTCATCACCAACAGATCATTTCTCTCACAGCTTCATTCACACTAGCTATGTACATCATGCAGTTGTAACACATGAAGCGCAAAAGCGGACTGTTTTCCAGTGCCTTTAGACTGTAGTCATCAGCCGACGCACATGCCTGCGTTCTATGGTACACTTTCCCGCACACACCTTGAAAGCGTACACCCGACTCTTCTCTGACGCCTTTTCGGCATTTCGCGCATTCTGACATCTTTGCACTCACTCAGCAGCCGCTAAGTATGTTTGGATGAATATATGTACATACGTATGTATGTACCATCAACCCAAATGCGCGCTATTATTTGTCTATTATGCTTATTTGTATTTTATTTTTATTTCGACGAAGCCAATGTCTACTTATTGGTTTAAATCGTTATGTTTCACACTTTTAACCTAGTAATGCTAGTATTAACACCACACTTTTTATACCCGAGCGCACTTGTGCACAAGGGTATTATAACTTT
>NW_016191857.1:0-3516 GCF_001687245.7 Rhagoletis zephyria | reverse complement strand
GAAGCTTAAATCTTAATCGCAAAACTCCAAAGATTAGAAGAAAATCACCATCGCATGCTACTCACTTATTTTGTGTAATGTTTGTTAACATATTTTGTGTCATAATCACAGCATTCTCCAGTTCCTTTAACATTAATGAATCCTCACAATTCTTTAGATTCGCATGCAGTTGCATAACCGTTTGTGTTGTTGTATATAAATTGTTAATCACATTGTGCACTTGTGATTTCGCTACAACAACAAGAAAATACATTAATTTTCGTCCGCCAAAAAGTAATAATTTACTTTGTAACTTACGATCAGAACTTTCGAGTGCGCCAAATTCAGGCGCTTCAAATACGCCACGTTGCTTCATCACATTTGGACTGTTGAGCACTTTGCTTTTATGATCGAAAGTTAAATTACGCGGGCGTGGTGGCACTATTGGTTTGGAGTTGGACGAACCGCCGGGCGTCTCTTCGGAGCTGGAATCGTCTTGCAGTGGAGCGGCTAGAGAAAGATTTCGATTTTGTAGTGCAGTTTTGATATCGATAAAAAAAATTAAAAAAGTTGCTTACCATTGCTGAAATTCGGCTGTAAACCTTTTCGCCGATTGTTATTTGTGTTAGAATTCTTGTTTGCATACTGTCGATTGGCGGCTAGAAGTGGAAGATGGGAATTCAATTATGGGAATTGAGTAGTAATAAACGGCTATTTGCTGATTCAAGTACTTACCGGTAGGTCCATTAGTACGATTTGAACTACTTCCGCTACTGCGACCACGATTGTTGTCCTCATTTTCAGAATCACTCTATAAATCATATATTGTGGATTTTAAGTGATAGTTTTCAACAATCCAAATTTATAATATACAAAAACTCTCCCTTAAACTAATAAATTACACTGGTTGACAGCAAAAACGTTCTATGGTTGCCACTATTCAATGCCTATATAGAATTTCTCACTGATTCCAAAAATTGAGTTAATTTTTTATTCTATGGATAAGTTTTCTAGATATTTTCAATTTACCGTTATTACGGAAAATTAAATAGAATTTGTAGGTTTCTTCATTGCCCAATCCTAACAGCGCCTTGTTTTTTAGTAAGTTGTAGGTATTCCAACTATGTCAGGTAATCTTATACGACCCTGGGTAGCTGTACTTCTGCTTAGCTTTCGAGTGGAATTTTTCGGTAATTCCTTTTTTGATTTCCCTGAGAGAGGTACACATGAAGAGCGAGTCTGACGATTCTAAATTATTTTGCGCCTGCTAGGTCATTGAGGACTAAGAGGAGGCAGTGTCAGAAGTTATCTCTATTAACTCGTGGATGAGGATCCAGACGTAGATAACACAACCACTGGACTCCATATATTTTATTATCTTTTTTCTGGTGCTATTATTCCAGGTATAGCAAGAGAGATTTCTGGGTAAATGGATAGCCTCATTTTGATACCAGTTATGCACAGTAAGGACCAGATGGGTCAAGTATGGATGACGGAACAAGTACAGGCGTTTATGGACCCAAAACTAAACTTTCTATTTCAGTCGTCAGATAGCCACAGCTTTTCAGGCCGAACTGTGAGCATTCTCGAGCATGTTAATAGTAATCTTTTCTGACAGCTAACTGACACCTTCTCCAAGCTCGTCAACAAGTGTCTTGTCATACTTCAATTCTCGACAGCAAAAACGCGGCTACACTGTGCTGGATACGAGGCCACGGCGGAAGGGAAGAGGAAACGCGGTGGCCGATGAATTGGTGAGGAAAGAGTTATCGGTTGCCTTTGTGGAAAACGAACCATTTTGCATGATCAACAAGTATTCTTCGAGACGATTACCGAGTGGGTAAACTTAAACCGCTTTGAGTACCTCTTCGCTAGAAAGAATATAAATCTTTTGAATAGAGTTAGTGCCAGGTTACTCAAGGGTACCTAACCAACCATAGCCACCTGCGTTCTAACATGCACTCGATTGATCTGTGATGTGATTGCTGGGCGTTGGCCGCACTTAATTGCATCGACAGTCGAACCGTTTATTTTAAAGAATTTCTGAATAAAGGCAGGGTTTGCATTTATTTATTAAGGAAGCTTGTAGTATCCTGGGTGGGACGAGGTAGGCAGACTAAATGAATCGGTTAATTACGAAAGGGAATATGTCAGAATTTCTCCGGTATGGGAAATTTGATGCAGTTCAACAGAGCCTCTTTAAATGAACCGAACTGCATCAAAACTGTCTGACTTATTTCCCTTGGAAATTAACAAGATTCAAATATAAAATTTTGATTTTAAATTTATCTCAACTATTGACTATGCTATCACAAAAAAAAATGGTTTTGAAACTTACCGCTTGATTTAGTACACCAATCGATGAACTCGATGCACCCAAACCAGTCGAGCTTTTCAGTTGTAGACTATTGCGCTTGCTGGCAGACCTTGTCGCTGTGCTATTACGATAAACAACGCCTGGATTTTTCAATTGACTACCATTGGATTTACCAGCTGCAATAAGAAGATAAATTAGACAGGAATTTGTAAATATAAAGCAAACTACTTACATTTACCCATGTTGCCGCTAATTCCCATATGCAAGTCGCTGAGCGAGCACGAGCGTCGCATTGATGAGTCTTCCACGGGCATTGGCAGTAGACTTTTGGGATTACCTGTAATGGGAAGGAGAATTATTTAGAAAAACAAATTCAAAAGAATGTATGGATAGTGGCGAAATCGGGTTATATATGAAGAAATCAAATTAAATTGAATACGTTAAATTAAATTAAATTAAATAAGATATCTCCAAGGGGAAGAATATATAAACAAATTATAGGCAATTAAAACAAATAATGAAAACACTTTAAAATTAATTAAAAAATATGTAAATATAAATAAAAGAAACTAGGTCATATACGAGAAAAATAAATAAAATAACAACAAATTTAAAAACACAAAATACAACAGACCACAACACAACACAACACAAAACAACACAACACAACACAACACAACACAACACAACACAACACAACAAAACAAAACAAAACAAAATACAACACAAAACAGCAAAACACAACAAAACAAAAGAAAAACGAAACAAAACACCAAATAAGAAGTTAAAAATATATGTAAAGACTAAAGAAACTAAAATGAAGATAAATGAAAAAACCCTAAATAGATTAAAATAAACAAGAAATTAAGTTAATTAAAAAAAAATGATGTAAGGTTAGCACAAAAACTCAGTGAAATCTTAAAACAAAGGGAAAAATCGATTTTTCATGTTGATTTTGAGCGATGAAAAATGTTCGTGAAAACAACTCAGTGCTTGTCGTCATGAAAAGTGTCCATAAGTGTAAAAACAACAACAAAATATGCCACCAATTCAACCAAAATGCTCTGACTGCAGTATAAGTATTCAAAAAAAAAATGACTGTGCGCCAACAAAATAAATCCTGAAAAAATATTTGCTCAAAAAAAAACGCAAGAAAAACCAGTTATTTCCAAAAAATTAAACTCATCATCGAACGCACGCTGCAAACCGCCGCGATCCTT
>NW_016191856.1:0-3517 GCF_001687245.7 Rhagoletis zephyria | reverse complement strand
CGCCTGCGTCGACTATAAGATTTTCACTAATATCTGGCTCATCGCATGTAATTTCTATGCAAGCTGGTTTTTCATGGCTCCAGGTGCCATCTTCGGCACACAAGCGACGTGATACTCCATCCAATTTGAAATTAGGATTACATTCGTACAATGCCGCTGCACCATAGTAAGTCACATTTGTTGCCAGGGTGACTTTGCCGTTCGTAATATTGGCTGGAATACCGCATTCGACATCTGAAAAAAAACGGAGATCGGTTATTTCGTTGTGAAGTAATTTCACAATTCAATTGGTTGCCCTGTTATGATGGTAACAAAGGCATTAGAATTTAATTTGTCAATGCTAGGAAAAGGAGATAAACAAAGTATTTACTATAGGACTGTAAAACTTTCAGCAACATTTTGTAAATCTAAAACGGCTACGAAGCCAAGTGCTTTAGTCATTTGGAGTAAACTATATAAATTGATGGAAAAGCAAGTCAATTAGATTCGAACCTGAGGAAATTCAACCTAATTCACCCAGGATCATAGATTTTAAAGAGCCCGACAATTGCAAAAGTCCATAGCGTTCTTAGAAGGAAGGGAATCCTGAAGTTGTGAGGGGTGGCAGTTATTTGCCAACGACTTCCGAGTCCCAAGTCGAACGATCTTTTCACTTTAACGTCTTCATCCATATGTACGTTATGCCCTAGCATCGTTAAAAAGCTTGTACAGTTAGTCATTCTATTTGCATCGATACTCATCACCCAAGATGACAGGATCATATATGCTCAGTAAAATAGGTCACTCGAAAGCTTTTGTTCGACATCGTCCGAATTTCTACCCCGTGAAAAGGGAAGGCATTAGGAGATATGTAGAGCATAACGAGCCCAAAGTAGCACCCTTTGACAAAATTAACTTTTTGTTTATTTTCCAGGCTGATATCATTGGTCCGTTTCTTATTAAGCCTCAACCACAAAGATCTTTGGACTTCACAGTTGTCTGATTTATTCCACAAATATCTTATTGAGGTAAATTATTGTGGTAGATGCGATATGTTACAAATCGGCGGTTGGGGGCAGTTAAGCGCCTCCCTAATCTACATTACCGAGCTATGTCTAACCATCTTATCGGCTATTCCGTTCCCTTCGATATTGCTAGGTTAGGCTAGGATTAATAGTAACCCCTATACAAACCAGAGTGTGCAGTTGGCCAATTTTAGGAATCGACTATTTTTACGCCCGATGTTCCACACAGGTCTCCTGTGGTTCCAGCGCCCAATAGTTGCCTTCCTGTTTCAGGCTCATTCTCATCCCTTCGGCCTGCTTCAGAGACGGAGAATACCTGTTTATGTAGTGAACTTGCAGTTAGCGAGCGTCTTACCCAGTCTTTTCCATAACGGATAAAGTGGAAGGGAAGCGCCCTTTCTTGCAAGCTCATCCGCCAACTCATTACCCGGTATACCTCTGTGTCTTGGTACCCCTACTAGGTGAAGAGTGAACTGCTTTGCCCTGACGTTAAGTGAGCCTCGTTATTGTTTCTTAGTTGCATGTGAGTGAATGTGAGAGCTTTTAAAGTCACTTTGCTATCTGAGAAAATGTAGATGTTCTTCTGTCCTTAAGCAGTCGACAGCCTCCTGTATTGCCGCAAGAATGTTTTGAAGGACGCTACGCGTAGTCCGATAGTCGGAATGACTTTTGCCCTCCTAATTGTTCCGAATGCACTCCTCTCCGACCGTGTTATCGATTTTGTATCCGTCAGTGTAGAACTGAATAGAATCCGTGTATCCAGGTAATGTCCAGGGTGCATTGATCTCTGCTAGGGATTTGTAACTTATATTCTTTGTCAAAGTTCGACATTTCTATGTCCAGGAACAAAGCAGAGAGCAGTGCTGATATGGCTCTGTTATTCATCTTTAATGTATGCTCATACATAATATAGTTATGCGCGACATTTCCGAACAATTCTTGATTCTACTACTTTAGATCCTAACGCTTTCATTGCTGCTTGGCAAACAACAGATATCATCGCATATAAGTTAATCGCTTTGTTTCAACACTCGTCTGCTCTCCAATATTCTAAGAGATTCCTACCTAACAGTTTTGTCAATATCACTCTGCGTTTCCTGTTGGTTTTCCAGAAACCCAAAATTAAAATTGAAGGGTGGAAGCAAAGCTGAAGATGAAGATAAAGATGTAGCCCCAATATCGAACAAAGTTTGATGGATTTCGCCGACCTAGACGGGGTTAGATCGCCGAAACAACAGCCTTTGGTCGGATAAAACCCGAGTCATTCCAATACGTAGGTAGAACCGGCTGCTGTCGGAATGAACCTGCTGACGTGGACGGGACAGAACATAGTCTGACTCGGGAGACCAGCACCACAATAGCCCAACTTCGCTCTGGCTATTACAGCAGGCTAAACTCATACCTGAGCAGAATTAATGAGGATATGCCCAACCAATGCCCGGCATGTGGTGAGCGCCACATGACTCTCGGCACCTCTTCACATGCCCCGAGAACCCCGCCCAGCTAACGCCCTGTCCTTACGGACAGACCCTGTCGAATTCTAGCACTTTCTGGGCCTCCTCTTAGCTGAAACGGACGACAACGTTGACTTATGAACCGATCCGAGCGGGGTTTAGTAGCCGCTACAACAACAACAACAGCGTGGAGATAAAGACGAAGCTGGAGGCACTACGCCGACAAGATCAGTGACCTCTTTTGGCCTGGACGAGAGGAGGTCACGAGAAATTACCTGGACAGTTGATATCCAGAATTGGGAATGTGTCTTGTCTAACAAAAGCCGGATATTTTTCATCTTTGTAATTCAATGCGAAAGACCGTGTTAGAAAAATTATTTCAGTTCTATCGCTTCATATAAAGATGATCGCTATACTAAAGTATACTGCGCTTTATCGGTCTAGTCGAATTTTACGCTAAGCTTACTTATTCACCCATACATAAGTCGGCTGGAATTCTGGCGATAGGTGCCCCGTAGCTATTGTCAAATGACCAACTCAATTATAATACTTACACACGCATTCCGGAACTGCACCACTCCATTGGCCATTGTCTTCACAAGTCACAAGAGCCTCGCCGACCATCTTATAACCGCGTTCGCAGCGATATTTAGCCAAGGCGCCAACCCTGTGTGAAAAAATTTTAGTGGAATTTGGAATTCTGCTAAGTGTATTAATATTTTTTCGCTTACTTATAAGTCTGTGCGCTATTCTGTGTCGAGTCGGCTGTACGTATCAGCGTACGACCGTACATGCGGTCATTTCCTGTGACGGAAAGCAAACTGTGCGCGGCCAGTACAGGTTCTGAGCAACGGATTTCTGGGAAAGACAAAGACTGGCTGTAATTATGAACTATACAAAAAGTGAACATAGAAGAGGCTCCTTTACCTTCACATTTCGGCGTCGCATCGCTCCAACCACCTGATTCTAGGCAAACACGCTTGGCGACACCATTCAGCTTGTGGGACGGAGCGCAACTGAATGTTACCTCCGAACCCACGAAGGTGGTATTTTGGATAT
>NW_016191855.1:0-3517 GCF_001687245.7 Rhagoletis zephyria | reverse complement strand
GATAAGCCAACTCGGGATTTGGTGTATCCGTTTGGGCGGGCCCTTTTTTGGGGAAAGCTGCATGCGTACACATTCTCCGGTGCTTGCCGATGTGACTGACATTAAAAACATAATTAATAAATGTTTAGCGCTGCATATTGATCGGTTCATTGCCCAATATGTATATATACTATATGTATATATACGGACATACTTAATGCGGCATGGCTGGGCTAATAAAAGAGTTAACTACTTTTGACTATGAAAGTGAGTGAATTGAAAAAAAATACATTAAACGACTTGTTTTTATTGTTCAAGTTACAATTACCCCACACATTGCTTGATTTGAGTGACAGATAACGCTAATGACTTCAGTGGTTACTACTGTAATAGTCTTACGGATATTGCTTTCTTTGCCGTGTTGATAGATACGGGAACTCCGCCAAAATTATTCGATGTTGCATATTATTCGAAGGTTAGTTTTTGTCTTAATGTTTCCGTTCCTCTAGCAAAACTACCCAAAAACTTGGATTCCAATCAACTACGGATACGCAGAGATAGTTGCTGAGACAAAAGGAAGTCGGCTTAAAGCAATCAAACTTGATTTATAAGCCACTACTTACTTCATTATGCTGGCTTGAGACTTCAATACAGGAGTACTTATACGTTTACGACCATAGAAAAATGGAACGAAGGCCCACCCGTGCCATATGATGGTACTCGTATATTCATATATTCTTATCGTTCAATGAAGCCGCCGGCGGTCCCGTCTCAGAGGAACTAAGGACTAGCCAGTTTATTCATTGAGCCCAAAAGACCGCTTTACTGTCGTTGCTTACAAAAACCACGACGAAGTAAGTATTCTAATTTTCTAAATTTGAAGTCTCTGCTTCGCTGGTGGACAATTTGAAACCTGGAAACGCATGCAGTGAGATCCCACTACTTTTACTGTTTTCGTTTCCTTGAAGCATTCTATGCTGATATAACAAGTAACGGTGTCTTCATATTTTTGTCCACTTAATTAATATTTTAAAGGGCCGTTGTTGTTGTGACAGCATATAAAAAATTTTTGGGGAATGATGCTGCGAGGACAGTCTTTGACCATATATAAATCTGGGTCGTTCCGGTTACGTAGACCCGACTGTCGTGGGAAAAAATATATGTAAGAATATTTTTAAGGGCAGTCATCTGCACTGGTACAAGCTTTTCGGTAAACGAATTTGCCTCTGAAAGTGAAGCTTGTAAGAGAAGCAATGTTACGTACTAAGCGCCACCATTCTTTTCGAACTTATGAAACAATATATTGGTGTTCTGTAGTGATGTACTGAGTTGATGCTTAAGTATGGATCGGTAGTCAGTACCGATTTAAAAAGTATCCAATACTTTCGATACTCGGTACCGACATATTTAGGTGGGCCTATGTGCGCCCAAAAATATGGAAAAACCGGGTTCGGGGGAGCCTCACCTGTCAAAAGCCGAATGTAGGGGCGAAGAAATTTAAATGAAAAATGTATGCATATATCTCGGTCTGTCACCATAACGCAGAGAAAATCTCACTTCTTTGAAACATTTTTGTTCTAGATGAATCGGACTATATTATCTTCGTAGGCCTGAAAGGCTTCTTCATCCGTCAGAGCATTATCATAAATGTAAAATAGCAATAAAACAATTTTTTTCTAAACTTGCAATATAGGTATATGTATTATGGCGAACATTTGATGTAAAGAATCGTTATCTGGTACCGAAAAGGAAGTATTGGGTACTGAAATCTTTTTGAAGTATTGGATACCGAGTATTGGATACCGACAATTAAGTACATCACTAGTGCTCTTCTAGAAATTTGTTAGCTCCAGTCTATCATTTAATATATTTACTGATAATTTTAATTCAGTTAAGAACCAATTTCACTCTCATCTCTATTTTTGGTCGAAGAATACGCTGAATTGAGTAAGTCGGACACAAAACTCCAAAATACTTCCGTGCCTGTTTAGCAAATGTAAACGGATTTGTACTGAAATGCACTCAACACCTCAAATGCTTCATCATTAAAAAGACAATAATCTCAGTACTTCACATTTGAGGTGAAACCGACAAGAGGAGCCGATCCGTTGGCTTATGGCGCTCAAATCGCTTGCTGGTGAAATCCCTACTTGTTTTTGTAGCTCTGCTGATTGCTGGTGCTGGCAGTGTTGGCTGGCTTTGATTGTGTCACTTCATCAGCAAAGCAAACAATTTCCGTTTGTCAAGACAACAGCAAGAGTAGACCAAAAGAAACCAGAGTGGAGGTGGCAAAAATAAAGAAACGGAGACAACCAAACGATTGCTTGCACGGCTAGCTTTGGAGCTTATCGGCACAACTGCGTGACCACTGGTTTCATTCATGAAAACCTTGCAAGGATAGTAGAGTAAATAAGCTTGACAAAGGGCAATGAAACAACTTCGCAAAAAAAATGAGACGCTCAAGAATGTAATGGGCCACAGCAGCAAAGAATGAATGAAAGGAATTGGCTGCTTGGCAGGCGCATTCTGAATCGCTTTCAATGCGTCTCCGCGTTTGTTGTTGTTGCGAATGTTGTAGTGGTTGCTGATTATTGTTGTATGTACATAGTTGTGTTGGAGGCGCAATCCGCAGGGACTTGAAAAGTGTCAACACTGAAACTTGAACGTATTGACGACCAAAGCGCGCCTGGTTAGGTGAGCCACACAAACGTACAAACGAGTCATCGAGATTTTGGAAGATTTCAGCTGATAAAGGCAGCGCACAACGGCGGATTAGGGCCAATGTGTGGCAGTACAGTGCAGAGTTTTGGGATGTGACTTGGCGCGTTATTTCTCGGAAGCGATGCGCTGCTGGCCGCAGATCGATATGCCGATGATTCGTGTGTGGTTTCATGGACAACAAATGTCCATCATTCTATTTTTAGGTTTTTTTTTTGTTTGTCAGTGGCCTAAACAATACTGGATAGTAGAGCAAATTAATTCACACCTTGTGCGGGTATTGATACCACACTTTGCTTTTCGGAAAGTGGAGTTAATAGCGATTTCTGGCATTGGATAAAATATGCAAATTGTTTGCAGGAATGAGGATGATGAAAGAGAGAAGAAGTAAAGAGATGCATGCATTTATACAAATGAGTCAGGCGGCATATTCCCGGCACTCCTTTCCACACAAGATTGTTTAAAAAATTTGTTAAAATTTTCAGGTCTTGTCTAACACTGCAAGATGTTCCAAAAAACTGGAGGGAAGTCAAGGTAATCTTCTTCCACTGCATAAACTTCAATTTGCTTGCCAAAAAGGCACTTCACACTCTTGTAGGTGGCAAACGAAAAGCATTTGCATCAAAGGGAATAGCCCTCATATCATTTATGGGCATAGAGGGTGCCTTTAAATATATAAGCTTTAAATCCATGACATTGGCACTATCCAATAGAGGCGCAGGTCGTGAAATAGTCAAATGGAACGAGGCACCAGGAGAACTCAGTAAAAAGCTACCCGCAGGGAGAGTCCTATCTCCACTGTTTTACTGGTTGACGATCT
>NW_016191854.1:0-3517 GCF_001687245.7 Rhagoletis zephyria | reverse complement strand
TTGCGTGGAAGAGTAGTACATTTCGTTATTTGCGTGGAAGACTAGCACAAGCAAGCATCAGTACATCCCAGCAAAAAATCGGTAATCGCTTTTAGCGGTAACGTGTTCTAGAACGAATTGTATTATAATGTTTCAAATTGTTTCGCTTCTTTTACAACATTTTATTAATTTGGATGCTTTGATTCATTACAGGAATGCAAAGTAAAATGCTTCCCCGTTGTCAGCTAAAAAATATAATGAATACGCAAAAATTCTTTTTTTACCATTAATTTGTGTGGGAAACTCTATCGCATAAAAATCATGTTCGTTTAATTTACAGCGAAGTTGAAGTCAGTCCATGAAGTGAAGTACATGAGTGTGGAAGTACAATTTTAAGTTTAATTAAATATGTTTGTATGTGTATAGCGATTTTTACGCAAGATCTAAATACATAATTACATACATACATATGTATATATACAAACTGATTTATAAAAATTTTAATTAATTTTAACCTTTTTTTTCTGTTTTAAATTTAATATAAATATGTATTTATCTAGTCATTCTATATTAGTTTCTCTGTAAGATATTCTTTGTTCGCCTGTTCGTTCGAAGGTAAGCTGCTGCGGGTAAGGGCTTACGGCCAATGACATGCCATTGTTAAAATAATGTCCTCTTGAAGCGAAAGGGTAAGCGATTTCCATCACCTCGTTATTTTTTGCTGGGATGTTTATATCAATTTGTGTATACATACATATGTACATATGTTGGCAAGTATGTGGTTTGTAGGTATATATATGCATGATAGTACTTATATTGAATTCCTAAAATCTGCTCAGCCCACCTACATATACATACATACATATGTATCATGTGACTCAGTCATGCTCTAGTGAATTTTTGTTTGATTGATATTTTAATTGGAAATTCGTTTTATGTTTTGACGATTTTAGATTACATTCGTACTATGGTAATTAAAAAAAGAAAAATAAGTACATTTATGACTGGAAAATACTTCAGGATTTCAGCTTTTGCAAGAGGACATTTGGTTGATTTTGGTTTTAATTTAATTTAAATAGATTTTTACCAGGTAAAAATGAAATGAAATGATTGAAAGTGTGATTAGAAAATAAAATGAGAAGAGAAGTAGTGGGATTGGAAGTTCAAAGCCTTTACACGGGCACCTAAGAGGAGGTGTAGGAAATACTATATCAATGCGCTTGTGATTGTGTTAGCTCTGCTTATAGAATTTGCCAGGTAAATAAGAAATTAATTCGATAAGTCAGTGTCAGATAAAATATTTTCTAAATATCCATCGTCATCTCAAGCTGTATTCAAATTTTGATAACTATAATATAGTTATTTTGTACCAATAGATCTTTAGTGACAACTATCAAGCAGCAACTTGCAGGGGATTTCTGCTGTGAAAAATTGCCCACCCTCTTTAAGAGAAGCACAACTCAAAAATCAGTCCCGAAAATATAACTGCTTGTGGATCGTACAAATTCAACACAAAACAGGTATACCAGTAGTTTTATAGTTAGTAGTTATAGTATGTAATTATGGAAACGAAAATATTTGAATTGTTGTGTAGCGCTCGATTCGATTTTCATCTTTGTTGAATTGAGGTTTGCTAGCTGAGCAGCGATTTCACGAATGAATGTTGTTTTTGTTCTCGGCTAACAGGCGAGTTTGACACGAAGAAAATGAGTTTAGTTTGGGATAATGGGCCCAAGGAAATATTTAATTGAGATTTTAGAAAAATACGCTTGAAATAATTTTTTTTATTAAAAAAAATTACCTCAATGTGATATATAGAAGTTTGCAGAATTATGCTGATCACTTTCACGCTGTTATTATTAAGCCGGATATATTATGCCAGCCTGCGTTTCAAAGATAAGAAATTACGATACTTTCCTGTTCTGGGAATTATGGCATAAATAGAAATTATTTGGCTGGATACGGTAAATTTTTATGGCAATTTTTAATTCAGTCGGCCTTTGAAACCACTTGCTTTTCCCCTGGATGGCTTTAGGTACATACATATACATTGTTTCTACATTATTTTTTTAGGTGGTAGCTCTTTTTTAAAAACGTGTATGAATAGAAATATATCCCAATACTTTTTGTTTAATATATTTGTTATTTAACTTTAACAGAAAAAAGTTAAATTTTGTAAAGGTGGCAACTCTTTTGCTAGATATTCTTGTTTTTCACTTATCTGTTTAATTGTATTTAACTTTCTTTAAATGTGGTAACCCTCCTCGAATCATTTACAAAATATAGCTTTCTTAATATTCTTTCGTTTTACTCCCATATTACAATATTTAATCTGACGTTTCAAACAGATGGCAAACCTCTTTGAAAATATTGTTGAAACATAGTAAGAAAACTAACTTTTTTCGTTTCGCACCTATTTTGTAATACTTCATTTATCGTACTCATTAATTAGAATTCGACTTTTTAAACAGGTGGCAGCCTTCATCGAAAATATTTTAGAAATTTTGCATTTTATTTTATTTAACATGGATTTCATTCAGCTTATTATTGAAATACATTGAATTCAACTGTTTAAATAGGTGGTAACCCCCTTCAAACAATATTCCGTAGCAAAACTTTTCTAAACTCTATCGTTTGATGCCATAATATAATATTTCATTTAAATTATGAGTGCAATTAAGTTCTACTTTTAATGGAATGGCAACCCTGTTCAAGAGTGTAGCCGAAATATAGCTTTTTAACATCTAACATCTTAACATCATCGATAGTTTATCGATAGTTATTCATACTTACATATTGATTAAGTGCTGTAGTATTAGCGCTTGGTCTAGATAGTTTGAGCTTTAAGCAAATTTGAAGCTTGTCAAAGATTCGGTTTAAATAACTTCGGCATAAGCTTTCAAAGTGTAATTACTGCAAGTTGCGGATATTGGCTTTCATATCACACATATTTTTCAAAACTGAATTAACTCAAAGTTTGCCATATTCATTATTACCTTTACCTTCCAGCAAAATCCGGTGCATGTATGTGTTGCAAATTACGCAAGAAGCCGCTGTAGAACTCATCCTTCCCCATTTGATTAACATGAGCTGAGAAATAGTTTTTTGCGTTTTCTGGCAAACAGAACATTTTTCGTCTGGACGATTCCGCGAAACACCCGTAAATCTAAACACTTTATATTTTTTAACATCAACATTTCGAAATCTAAATTTAATTTTGAGAATTTTTCCAATCATATATAAACGGTGAGAATCAGCAGCCAGAAATGGCTCGAATTAAACTACTCAACAAAAACATTCACACAAAGCTCACTCATCGCGCGTTACGTATACGCCCAGGCTGAGCCCAACAATGAAATCATACACCAGCATGAACCTACACGTTCGTATGTGCGTAAATATGTATATACATACATATGAGCTTCGCAAATTAACTAACTATACACATTATAAACACAATGGTGTCCATCATCATCAACACGTTATCGTTGTGTTTGTGTTAATAAAACACAATTAACTCAATCAATGGCTGAATGAC
>NW_016191853.1:0-3517 GCF_001687245.7 Rhagoletis zephyria | reverse complement strand
GTCATACAGTTTTTTGATTGCCATATTAAACATAACAATAAATGGTGATGTGGCTCATGTTTTGAACATGCCCAAATTCTATACTAAAACTTACAAAAATGGATTTAAAATATTTTTCTTAAAACGTATAAGTAGAAAAATCATTAAAATAGCGAACTAATAATAATAACAAAAATAATAACAATAATAATTACAATAATAATTATAATAGATTGGCGTTTACACATCTGCGTAGCCAGATTGAAATTTAGGGCCCCTACCTGGCTACGCCCATGCGTTTACACAGTAAGTAAGCTTCTCCTCCGATTTGTAGCGTGCGCTTTGACTTTACCAGACAAAGGGGAGGGGCATATAGACTTACGTCGACTCTGAACGGCGATTGTATTTTTATAAGAAGCTGCCTGCCGAAGGGCGACCGCTATTTGAAAAATTTTTTGAACAATTTTTTTTTTAAGTTGGTCGAAAACTGTGCTCGAACCCAGGCCTTGCGAATCGGCTTGAAAATAAAACATTTTTTTAATTTCCCACTTAAATAGCACTATAACAGTGATACGGCTCTCCTCCATGTGGTGAAAGTTGGAGCAGTTTTGAAATCCAGCTACAGGCTTATAATTTAGAGGTTGTACATAAGTATATCATAACGGGATATGTTCAACTTTTCGATTGGGATTAGTGTTGGGTTAGGTTAGGAAGGCGCGTACGACTGACTCGTACTTTCACTCGGAGGCGATTTGCTCATTGTGATTGCCCGGTGTTAGTGCCAGGAGGAGGCACATCCTTCGAACCGAGGTTAATCCATACTGTCAGTGTAAAGTCTGTCAAACCATTTGTTATCCCTGGTGAAGCCCTGAATGTTCGATATTTTCACCCAAATTCTTGAGACGCCTTGTCTCCCCTCTTTATTTTCAATATGAATGTGGTCTTCGAAATCCAACAAAACCAAATGGAATCTCCGCCTGAAGGCTAGTAAAGTACGCAAAAGAAAATATTGTGAATATCAGCACTGTAACAGAGATTTTTTTAGAAGTAGAAATATAATGTTTTTTTTTTTGGTTTTTTCTTAACAAAATTTAAGTTGTTAAATGAAACAGTAAGAAGACGCTGTCGGATGCTGCCTTCAAACCGACTGGAGGTTACTTAGCGAAGTATTTGCTATTGAATAAAATAAAATACAGCTGCCGAAATCTGCCACTGAAGTTTTAATGTACTTTTTTTTGACACGTTCAAATAACAAAATTACTCTCTTGAAAGAGAGGAGCGAGAGCGAAACAATAAAAGTCACCTGGAACGCGAAAAACCACTTTTCCTGCAACTACTTCAATTTTTTTTTTTATGTAAAGCGCCATGGAGACGATCAAATACCATCTCGCATTATGCTTGACAAAAAACAAGCGCACTTGCCTGCTGATCGTCCTGGTGAGCAAGTTCGCGGACAAGAAAAAAGAAATTGTTCGTTGCTTGACGTATTTATTTGATTGCNGAGAGCGAAACAATAAAAGTCACCTGGAACGCGAAAAACCACTTTTCCTGCAACTACTTCAATTTTTTTTTTTATGTAAAGCGCCATGGAGACGATCAAATACCATCTCGCATTATGCTTGACAAAAAACAAGCGCACTTGCCTGCTGATCGTCCTGGTGAGCAAGTTCGCGGACAAGAAAAAAGAAATTGTTCGTTGCTTGACGTATTTATTTGATTGCCTCCGTGGCGCTTAAGGTTCTGTTTTTGTTTATAAATGCAACCCTGCCTATCTTTTGACACTTTTCATGAACTTGCAGGAAGAAAAACTTCGGACTAAATCCTGCAACTTCTCAGAGGGCAAGTTACTCTCACAAAAGGTGTTTTGGCCCCTGGAACGCAAAAACCTGCAATTCGTGAATATCATGAGCACCTGGAACGCCACTAGTATTAGTCGTCAACGATTCGCCACTGCTCTGCTCGAAATGTTTGGGTTCCTGTCGCTTAGCGAAAACTTTTTAACGTGAAAGCAACAACAAAGTTAGCTAGCTAGCTCCAACCTCCAATATGTCATGTCTCCGGCGTATTTTCACTTTTACACCGTGTAATTTTTCACTTTGTAAAGTTACTTTAAGGAGCTGACAAAATTTAGCAGTTTAACTACAGTTCGGATCTAAAGATATCGACTTCAATTATAACAGAAAGAATTTTGTCGATTACGTCACTTCGCCGATTATGGCTCGGTAATATCATGAACTAAAATATGTGTTAAAAAATTTTAGCACCTCAAGTCAAATAATTGTTTTTTTTTTCTAATTCAGTTAAATTAAGTAACTAAATTTTGTTAATTTTCCTAACTTGAAACAGAGAAGGCCGCCCGCCATAAACTCAAACACAAACAACAACAGCGCCGCAATAGCCGCGATGCATTCATGCGTACATACATACATACGTATGTACACTGTAAATAAAGTGTGCGTAAATATAACGAAAGCTTGCGTACATCTTACGAATTTTTTCGCCATTTCGAGCCACAAAAATTTTCGTTAATTGTACAAAACCGTTTCCGTACATTCTACGAAAATATGGGTCCTTTATGGGATCTTTAGTATATTTCTTTTTTTTTAAATTTTTGTAAAAAGGACAAAAAGAATTCGTATATCTAACGAAATTATTTTCGTAAAACCTGCGGTTGTTGCTTTCATTCGCCACACTGTAAAAACTATAGTACGAGTTATAACACAATAATTTTATTCTATTTTTATCGTAAATTTTAAGCGTTTTTGTTTAACAAAATGTTTTGCCAAAATTACCAAAATATAATGAAAGCGTTCTCATTTGAGCTAGGTTTTTATAATCTGTGAGTTTGCGTATACTTTTCATCTGTAAATAAAAAATTTAATATTTTCAAACTTGTTTAAAATATCCAAAAACTTGTATAGGACAAAAAGGGAAATTGCAAAAAGCAGTGATGTTATCAAGGACAGTGATGTTATCTGGATCCGTGTTTAATTTTGCACACAATAGGAGAGGAAACTAGTTACCTCTCTTTATATGCGTAAATTTAAACAAAAATTGTTTAGAGGAAATTTTAAACATTTTATGTGTAAACTGTGAAATTGTGAACACTAAATGTTAAGAACTCAAAAAACAAATTTGAAATCTTTTCTACGCCACACATATGATTAAGTAAAAGTATGCAAGCAGTATTTAATTTAATTAATACGGTGTGTAAATTTGCATTCATTAAGATAGAAAACTGGTTACCTAAATATCTTAATCTGCGCAAATTTAAACAGAAATTTTTTAGAGTGTATGTAATTGCATAGTATGAAAACGCTTTAACCAAAACAAATTTAGGCATTCATTGTTAACAAAAATGGATACGTCTCCAGCCAATATTTCTGGCTTGTCCCTCTTTTAGCCATCACTGCACATCAATCCAATTAACACTGCTAATGTATGTACATATCGTCGTTTAAAGTACAAAACCGCATATCAAGGAAATTGAAAACCGCGTATGTGGGGTTGCATAAATTATTTTCTAGAGAGTAAAAAC
>NW_016191852.1:0-3517 GCF_001687245.7 Rhagoletis zephyria | reverse complement strand
TTTTAGTTAGCTTAAAAAGTTGTATTTAAAATCAAATTAAATTTTTGTTTCTGCTTTGCATTTTCCCACAGTCAATACAGTGCTGCTGATGAATGGCAGCTCTTCGAGGCTCTTAGTATTGCAGCCGGTGCACAAAATGTTCCGCTTCCAGCGACAATGGCCAATATGTTCTCAAGTTGGTCGCAACAATCTAGTTACCCACTTCTCACCGTTACACGTCATTATGAAAATAACTCATTCACCGTTACACAAGAAGCTTTCTACGATAATAGCACCACAACATCGAACCAGACTTGGTACATTCCAATTAATTATGCACACAAATCAAATCCAGACCACCGTAACACTACCGCCTCGCATTATTTGTTGAAGACAAAAGAAATTCACATCACCGACAACAATTTAGCCGCTGATGATTGGCTGTTACTGAATAAACAGTCCACCGGTTTCTATCGCATCAATTATGATGAACGTAACTGGAACCTAATTATTGATGCGCTCAAATCCAATCCTTACAGGTTTCATCCACGCAATCGTGGTCAGCTTATTCATGATGTCTATAAGTTCAGTTCAACAGGGCGTCTCGACCAAAGTACACTCTTCAATTTGCTACAATATCTGCCTAATGAAGATCAATTCGCTCCTTGGTCTACGACATATTCGGTGATCAACACATTAAACAGATATCTGAATGGGGATAGTGATTATAAAAATTTCCAAAGTTTCGTGGCCTCTTTAGTATCAGACCTCTTCGATAAGTTGGGTGTGAATGATGCAACTGGCGAGCAACATCTGGTGAAATCTATACGTAGTATCGCCATTAACCTCGCCTGTTTGTCAGGCATTGAAAGTTGTCTAGAGGAGACGAACAACAAATTAAGGGCGCTCATTGAAGACGGCATCGCAATCGAACCAAATCTACAATCGCAAATATATTGCAATGGTCTACGTCAGTCCGATGATACAGTATTCGATTTCGTGTTTAACCAGGTATTGCAGTCCAATAATCAGGCATTCCGTCGCACACACATCACTTCATTGGGCTGCTCGCAGTCGGAGTCCCAATTGCGAAAATTCGTAAACAGCTCAATTGATACGTCCGCCGATTGGCGTACTCAAGAGCGCATCACTTTACTCAGTGCAGCGTACTCGAGCAGCAGTACCGGATTGCTGGTAAGCATTGATTTCCTCAGCGAAAATTGGGAAGCATATAGTAATTTGAATCCCGGTTTCGGTGGAGATAATCCACTCAATACAGCCGTGGTTGCCATGTCCAGCTATGTAGTTAATGAAGAACAAAGACAAAAAGTGAGTAAGACGTTGTATAGCAACTTTTATGAACCAAAATCAATATTTTTATATACAACTTGTTTTAAATTTCTACAGTATTTGGATTTGGTGGATAAGGTGAAGGACAGCGATAAGGTGCAATCTAATTTGGAGACTGTCGTCAATACGAACATTAGATCCAACGTTGAATGGTTGACCAGAAATCGTGATCCGATCATGCAGTGGGTGAACAAATTCACGCGCAGTGGCAGTGCCGCACTCAGTGCTTCATTGTTAACCGTCTTTACCACGCTGACGGTTGCATTGGCGCGTTACTTGTAGAACTTGAGCTTAAAGCCTGCTAGCTCTTACCAATTGTGATGTGATAAATTTTTGGTGGAACATTTTATATAACAAAATTGAAGTAGAATAAAGAAAAACAAACATAAAAACTATTACAAAGTAACTTAATCTCGATGGAATGAAGTCCGTGCCCTTTTACGCAAACTTCTAAGCTCTAATAGGGGTGGGCTTTATGTTCACCTCGAGCTATGGGTATTCTAAAAAGCTTCGAGTTACTGCCGATTCGAAGAGCCCACTGCACGNATTCGCCTCGAGCTATGGGCACACCAGTATTCTAAAAAGCTTCGAGTTACTGCCGATTCGAAGAGCCCACTGCACGCCGCTTGTGGATCCGAGGGGATCTTTAACCACCTGTGGGTTCTGTAAACATATTTAGGTGGAGGGTATCTGCAATAGAGGAGGCTTCAGGTTGGTTGTTCTCTAGTGTAACACCTTTTAAAGAGGTTGAAATCTATTTCGACAACCAAGCAGCTATCAAGGCTCTTGGCTCCTTGTTGGTTTGTGGGAAAACGGTTAGCGATTGTTTGACTTCCTTATCGACTGCATCGGATAATTACGCTATTAAACTCATTTGGGTTCCGGCTCATAGCGAAATCGCGGGTAACTGCATGGCCGATGAGCTGGCAAGGCAGGGAACCCTTGACGAATTGTTCCCGGTAAGAGGAGGCCTGGAAGTCCCTGACCTCGTGCGGTCTACTTCNATAATTACGCTATTAAACTCATTTGGGTTCCGGCTCATAGCGAAATCGCGGGTAACTGCATGGCCGATGAGCTGGCAAGGCAGGGAACCCTTGACGAATTGTTCCCGGTAAGAGGAGGCCTGGAAGTCCCTGACCTCGTGCGGTCTACTTCTGGACAGATGGGCGATAAGTCAGCTTAGCGTGCGGTAAGCGAAGTTCTTGGAATGCAAGGTGGTTTAATCTTTCTGGTCACGTGTAGTTTGGGGCGGCCAAGGAAGCAGGTTATATATGGGAGTTCTAAGTTCTGCAGTAAGACTGAATATCATCGATGACCCTTAGTGCAACAGCTCCATGGAGGATGGTGCGGTAGAATCATCTTAACACCTGCTGTTCTGGTGCCCTGCCTTTACGATACTAAAGTTCTAGCACGTCGGGTCGCATTTCTTCCATACTCCCATTGAGCTTTCGCGTGTAAAGCTTCGTGGTGAGCACGGTCATCGTCCTGTTCCTTCCCCCTCTGTTTCTATCCTCTTGCTTACCCTTTCCAGCTTTCCTGTTTTAAACGAGTTCAAAAGAACTTTTCGACGCAATACCCATTATCCTGAGTATCGCTGAGTATTATAAAGTGTGTGACTTTTATAAAGACTTGGACTTCACTATGCATACCTGTTCAGGTAGATTATAGAAGAACTTTGAAATAATTTCCTTTCAAGACTTTACTACTTAAATATCTGCTAAAGTGGAAAAATCTATATTTTTTGTATTTAAATTTTTTTATCTTCCTATTGAACGGCATTTTTTTTTTGGTAGCACATTCTACTAGAAAATTATATGTGCCGCTGTTAATACATAATAATTAATAGTAAATATGTACACCGGGTAATTTTGTAAAACATTTTCGTTATGCGATAGTTGAAAATTTTACTATTCCGCCACTCGAAAAGGACAAATTGGCTTATCTCTGTAGCAAAGGTAATAAAGACTTACCCTTTATTATCTTCTGATATTTTTATTACAGCTACATAGTTCGCTTGCGATTTTTACCTGATTGTGAAATTAATGCAACATCGACACGTTTGCCAATAATATCTAATAATAATAATTTATAATTCCTTATCGGAAATATTGATAACAACTAGTATCCCAATCTAGTTATTAAAGAAATAATATTTGTGTTTTTACCATACGTGACCAATTTTAACACA
>NW_016191850.1:0-3517 GCF_001687245.7 Rhagoletis zephyria | reverse complement strand
CTTGGCACCGAGATGTGTATACAAAATTAATTCCATACTCATAGAGAAGGATTTGCGTTATTCGAAAAGAGGACATGGTACAAATTTACTGTTTTATACTGCTTATCTCTAGAGGTGTTCATGGTAGAGTACTGAGACTTGGTACTGGGGTATGTCAAATCAATTCTAAATTCATGGAAGAAGTTAAGGTTATAAGAAAAAGGGGCGTGGCACTTCCAGTACAAATTTACTTTTTCTTGCCACATATCCCNTGCGGGGTGAAACCCGCGGGTATAAGCTAGTATATGTATATTTATGATACATTTTTATATAATAATTTAATAAATTGTTTTCTCTTTACAGGTAAGCAAACAAATGTTTATCACAAATTAAAAACAAACCGTAAGTAATGTCAAAGAACTGTGAAACGTGCATACATATAAATGTAAGATTCAATTTATTTCGATTTCACAAATTTTAGTATTGCATAATGCATAGGGTCGTATGAATGAAAACTAAGCAACTGCTTTTTCTTAAATTTCTGACCTTTTACTGGAATAAATTTAAGTAAAAGGTCTAAAATTTTAAGTAAAAGCAATTGCTGGCCATTATGTGGATATTCTAAAACCCGAGATCAATCACGCCCATTAAAGGAATCGGTAAATCTCTCTAGCTGAGGCGACTCTGTGGAAGGTAAACGACTTATTTCAGCTAAAAAGAATTACAACAAATAGATATTTTGTAAAACTTTATTTTTCTCTTGGTTACTTAATGGCTGAAAATCAATACCAACCGATTCACAATGACCCCGTCTGCTTTCCATCAAAGGCGAAATGTACATAGATATAACAAGAACACATGTTAAAGACACAGTGCGAATGATTTCCAAATGCCAGACGTAGTCTTCAAAACGAAGCGTGGTTTATGATCCAAGCGATAAATGTCTTTCATTGATTTTGGAACGAAGAATCGGACAACCTTTTCCGTATATTGCTAGGCCATAAAGCCGGTTAGTCATTATTGAGGCCTGAGTCGTTTTTGCCTCGCAAGTTGGAACAGAGTTTTGTTAAAAGTGCCCATGGCTTGTTCTGGAATAACAACATTTTCTAGAACGTCCGCTGGACAGATCTCAGAAATGAAGTTCAGTGACTCCATCATAGAGACCCTCGCACCAAACCATGTTTCCTGAAAGACTGTTTAACGCTGCAGCAGAAATTCAGCATAAAGGCCGATGACTTTCAAAAACATAGTTTTTTTGGCCATCAATCCATAGACTTACCAAATCGCAGAGTAAAAGGCCTGAGTAAATAGTATATGGCTATAGTATGGGGCTCTACTCTATAAAAACACACGAGGCCATCTATCGGATAAAACTCACCTGCCGAACTCTTGAACGGTTGATCCTAATCGACACCTCGCTAGGATCTGCTAATGCCGCAGTGAATACATATCGCCTGCGATTCCTGACTTTATATTTGAATCGAAGACTCTCAACTTCAAAAAAAAAAAAATGCCTGCTAAAGAATTACGAAACAAAATTAATGCTAATGGCCGAATTTCAGTTCAATGCCAAACCTGTTAGAACTAGCCGAAAAAAAATGTTACTCAAATTAGCACTTCCTCATCTAAAAAAAAAAAAAAAAATAAAAGACCTAAAAAAAAAATCAACATTAAAGTAGTACAAGTGTTCTAATGAATGTTTTTACTTTCGACGTTCGGTGAAATTAACTACAGACAGACAGATTATGTACATACAAATCTACATGCCAATTGTTAGTGCAATTAGCGATATTCAAGTTGACCTGAAAAGTCAGCCAACAACGGTTGGTTAGAGGAAAAATTCAAGTCGCATTAAGATTCAATATTTGCACAATTTGTATATACATACGTATGTGTAGTAATAAAATGTACATATATATGTATGTATGCATCCAAATATATATTTATGTATATATGTATTTTTACCTAGAAAGGTACATAAGTGTGTCACATTAGTTGCGCGACTGCCAAAGCTTAATGCGCTTGTTAACAAAATGCCTTGTTCTACTACTTTTTTATTTTTTATTTTTTTAATTTTTATTTTATCTGCTTTACATGTTTCTTGTGATGTGATTGCACATACATACGTACATATGTACATATATATATAGTATATGTATGTATTGTAAGAGCCACATACTTTTTTTGTTGAATTTTTTCAGAAATAATGTTAATTTAGATTAACACATAAACGACAAGATTGTAGCAACAAAAAAAAACAACAAGGCACGTTGAAATTGCGAAAAGTGCGAAAAGTTGCACATCTACAATTTCATTAAGTACGAGTATAAAATTTACATACATACACACATAGATAGTACATAGAAAACAAAACAAATAAAAATGAAGTAAATAAAAGCAAACACTTTGCAATCGATTGGATGGATGGATATTCGGTGTACCCTTCAATCAATCAAGTCACAAGACTACGAGTGGCGTATGCATAAGCTTATAAATATGTGCAAATGGTTTTTAAGCAGTACTATGCTCGTACTTACTTATTCGTTAGTTTTTTTTAAGTTTTATGTATTTATTTAAATATTTTTGAAATGTTAAAGAAACTCAGCATCTCTGTCAATATTACTTTTGAAATATGTTAGGTGTTTTTTTTTTGAAATCGGAATACTACTTACATTGCATTGCAGTGCATATGTATGCATATAGTGGCGCTCACGTAAATAGCACAATTATTTTTTTTTAAATTCACTATGTTTTACGTGCTACATTTTTTTTGTTAATTTTTTATTCAAATATAGCATACTCTATAACATGAACCCATGTGAGTCAAAGTTTACAATTTTGTGCACAATTCAGAAAAATGTAACAAATTTCAAAAAAAAAAATTCATCAAGGTTGTCAACTTTTTTCCATATAAACAAAATTTTCGAACATACTTTACCTGGAAGAAAATGTGTGACACGGTCAGAAAAAAAAATATCTAAGACAACGGGATTTTTCAGAATTTTCAAACCTGTTCATTGTTGAATGGGCTGCAAAACTGCATACCAAATTAGTTTCTAAAAATTTTTAATAAAAATTTCACAATTTTGATGCTATTTTTTTGAAATATTTTGTTAAATTTGCCTGCATTGTGCTCAACGTTTTAGACTTTTATATGTTTATAGAATCTACTATATTTGCATAAAAAATTTACGAAAAAAATTTCTCACGTATAATTCGAGTATTGAAAAAAAGGTCCCAGAAAATAAAAGTCCTTAAAATTAATATTAAGAACATCCGCATCGCACTTTCCGATTACCTATAAAAATAACAGAGGAGAAAATGTTTTTTTTTTTTTACTTTTGATTTCTAATTTAACGAACGATACGTTGTACTGTAAAGGTCTTTAACGTTCTACTGAGCGGAAGTCATTTGTCGATAAGTCAGCTCGGTCAAAAGTTATTCGAGGTCGAAGTCGAATTCACCACTTAACTTCAGACCTATTTTTGTAGAACGTTCAATTCTCTACAAAAATACTCCAAGACCTTTACAGTACAAC
>NW_016191849.1:0-3518 GCF_001687245.7 Rhagoletis zephyria | reverse complement strand
ATTGAGGAATATGTACAGCATAGCTCATTACTTTGTGTAGATTGCCGATCTGTACACCATCTTACTAGATCAGGTCATTTTCCCCAAGATATTTTCATTTTGAGTTTCCATTGCGAATGAAGAATATGCAAACTTTAACATGGAAAATGTTACTCATACGCCATGTACCAGTACGGTCATACACGATATTGCGCACAGATTCATTATTGCTTNATATGCAAACTTTAACATGGAAAATGTTACTCATACGCCATGTACCAGTACGGTCATACACGATATTGCGCACAGATTCATTATTGCTTTTTTTTAACCGAATTCCAAAAAAGGAGGAGGTTATCAGTTCGTCGGAATATTTTTTTTAATTTTTTTTTATTTACTTATTATTTTTTTTTATGTCTGTTACCGCATAACTTTGGACCACGTCAACCGATTTCGATAATTTGCATCGGAAAGGTAAGGTCTCGTAGGTGGTCCCATACTAATCTGGTTAAGATCAGATCAGTGGATCATGAGATGTATATATATATATTTGTTTTTTTTTTTATGAGAGTTGAAGTCGGTTTTTTTTGCTAAAAATTACTTGTTTGGAAACAATTGGAAGGAGTTGGCATAGAATCTCAATTACTCGCATACAATATTTGTAGACATAACTCAAGAAAAAAGCGTAAAATTGGTGTGATCGATTTATTTTTAAGCATACCTCCCATACAAACTTGACCTCAAAAATGTCTTAAAAATGTCATGAGAAAATGCACCGATGAAAATATGACTCTGAAATTTCGTCCACATGTTTGTAGTTGTTGTTGTTGTATATGAACTCCGAAACACTGGACGTAATCGGTTTATTTCAAAGCATCCCACCCATACAAACCTAACCCCAAAACTGCTTTAAAATGACATAAAAGCGCACCAATGTTAATATGATGCCGAAAGTTTTTCCATATGGTTTTAATAAAGTCATTTGTGAACCTTCAAAAATTTAGTGTAATCGGTTAATTTTAAAGCATACCTCCTATGCAAACCTAACCTCAAAAATGCCTTAAAAGGGTCATAAAATGCGGACCGGCGAACATATCATTCCGAAATAATGTAATAACATTATAACTAAACAGCCAAAAAAATGAGAGTAATCGGATTGTTTAAACACATACCTCCAATGCAAGCTTAACCTCAAAAACGCCTTATGTCGGAAAGGAAGTAATCAGTATTAAAAAATTTACAAAAATTTGTTTTTTTTATTAAATCTTGTCATTGCGAAATTTTAATATTTTTTTATAAAAACCAAAAATCTATGACCCAATCCCAAGTTCACTGGTTTCGACATTTTCTTTTTTGTATTTAAAAGCTTGAAATTTATCCTACAATGTATTAAAAATTAAAAAATTTAGGACAAGCGTTTATTAAAGCCTTAAAAAAGAAAAATGAACCCAGTGCCACCTAAAGGCTAAATTTTTCGTGGAGATATTTCTTTCGCTTTAAGTAACAACCATACGGAAGTATAAACATATACATATACGGGATTTTCAAATATCTCGACACCTGCGCCACCTACCGGATTAATTCCACCATCATATTGCCTTACTATCGGGTTCTGAGCTAAGTAAGAAGTATAGGGTATCTAGCTCATCGCGAAGTTGGTTAAACATTTTATGGCCAATTCAGATACAGAAAGATATTTTTGATATGTAAACACCTCGAGTCAAACCCTGGAGAAAATTTGCAACTGCTTTTGTGTGTACAAATCAATATTTCTGAACTGAAGCAATATCTTCGCTAGGTTTGTTGGGAGCCTATCCTATCCGCAGTGAAAAAGAATCCTGTCAATATAGTTAAGGTGCAGCTCGACCATGAAAGAGTGACTGTCTTTAGCTCCAGTTTAAAACACTAACGCGTGCGCTGTTGTGTTTAAATAAGTATGTGTGGTTTTACCAAGAATTGTAGCCAAACGCAGTTGATTGCATTTTTTGACTGAACTCATCAAGATTTTTCGCTTTTGCTAAACTCATGCAAGCAGTACGCGTAGATATTAAAATTCTTGAGCAATGCGAATTGGCATCCTCTTCAACGACCATTTTTCCATTTACCTTAAATGTTCGCCCATTGGAAACGACACGATTTCCGACTTCTCCATATTGACTTTGCTATCATTTTTTGCAACCTACTAAGATCATCAGCTAAAATTACGATGTCTTCTGCAGTTTAATATTTCTGGACTAGTTCAGCGCTATTTCAAGACCATTTCGGGATAAGTTCAGTTTAGGTTAGCGCCATTTTGGGGCTAGTCCGGGACCATTTCGGCACCGTTTTGGGTCCTCTTTAGGACCATTTTGGGAGCAGTTCACTAATATTTGAGGACGATTTAGAGACTATTTCAATGCTATTTCAGAAAGATGTCGAGACTGGTTCGATATTATGTTGGAACTAGTTCATTTCGGGTCAGGATTATTTTGTGACCATTTGGTTCTATATTTCAAAGGTCTGCTAGTCATTTATAAAATATCTATACATACAAGTGTGCAAATGTAATAGAATAATCATATTAGGAAATATATGCATTTAAACTACTACTGAAAATGCACAGATTACTTACCGACTATATGTAGCATATCCTTTGACCATTTCATCAATTCACGTTTAATAAGGCGACGTTCCTGCAGACATCTGGCATACGAGCATTCCGCCATGGTTCCACCACAAATTCAGTTTTTTTTTTAAATTAAAACTTTTCTATTATTTTTACTGTAATGGTGGTTTATTAATAAACTGGGGCGTGTTCCTTTTTAGGTTTTTTTTAGGAAGTCGGTGAGAGCAATGCATATACATACATACATATATGACCATAAGGTACTTTCATATGGTAATGTAAGCACACACGAAAACATACATACGAATGAATGTATGAATGTACTTCAAATGTTTTTTAGAACTATTAATCTTTACCTCTCCAAGAGAAATTTTAATAATGAAGTCATTTTATTCTTTGTTTACTTCATGTTAATTTGTACAGTAAACAACTTTATACTTTGTCTCGGAAAAAGTTTTTGAACACATTTGGTCTAGAGTACGTATGTATTTCCAATATTCACTGCACATATACTTTTACTTGCACAATTTTTATTTTATTTTTTATTTTACCGTTTAGCTTTTATAACCTTGATGCAACATATCTGTGTATATTTGTCAATATCCATTATTTCCTGATTAGTTGACGCGTTTTGGAACGTCTCAAGTGGAATGCATTGCTGTTGCGTGCATGGCTATGCAATTAAGTTCGTGTTGTTGTTGCTTTTGTATGTAGCTAAAAAAAAAAACGAGAGTAAGAGCAAAACTATTAAAATATCAATATTTTTCTTATTCAATGCAATTAATCTTATACGAACATAGAAGTAAAAAAAAAAAACCTATTGAATTATTTCCATTTCGGATCGCCGCAACCCACCCAACTGAAGCGCACAAGCAGTGAATGGAGGGGTGGAGGGGGGTGGGAGCGCACAAGTAAGCGTGTAAGTGACAGCCAG
>NW_016191848.1:0-3518 GCF_001687245.7 Rhagoletis zephyria | reverse complement strand
ACAAACGAGATGCCGGTTCAGAGGTAAGTGTAACGGTGGAAATTTTTGAGGCAAGTTAAGGTAGCATAAGTGGAATTTTGTAATTTTCATTCTTATCTTCTTTTTTCCATGTGTATACATACATATGTATGTGAATCTTTGTATTCTCCCAAATACTTTTTATAAGATACTCACATTTAGATTCCAAAGCAATTGCTGATGTTCAACAACTGACAGATCAAATCTCATTTTGTCAACTTAATAAAACTATAAGTAGAGTTGTGAGTAACGCCAGCAGTGCCAGGAAGAACAACAAAAAAGAATTAAAAGAAGAAGAGAAAACAAACAAAAAAGTAGGTTACATAGGAAATTCATGAAATATTGATAGTCTCTAAGCAGACAGACTGCTTGTGCGCTGCTGCCAAGCGTTAGCATGGAGAAGGTCGATGGCAGGATGGAGGGAAAATATGTACATGGCTAGAACACACAAAAAGAGGCGATCAGGGCGATTGTGTGGTAGAATTGAAGGATTTCAGTAGGGATCTGTAATGCGAGCTAGCCGAGGAAAGGATGTACATACTTATGTATATTTGTAGGTGGTCATATGTAGATATATATGTACATATGTACATACTTATATGTACTTAGACTCACATACTTATGTAACTCTGATAACTGCTGCAAGCGAGGCGACAACTATGTACACTACGCGAAATTTATTTAACCACGTCCCCAAAGTGAGCAAAAACAATTTGACACTCACGAAAATAAAAGCACTGGCATGCGTAGGCAAAATCTTAGCCCTGGGAACTTTGGGACTACATCCAAAACATATACAAAAATAATTGTCCTATATTTTAGTATGAAAAAATTTTAAAAGATAAATAATCTTTTAAAATTGCATATTTTTTGTGAAAAAATACAATAATTTTGAAAAATATGCAAATTCGTAGTTCTATGAACCTTTCTGATACTGAGTAGTTATCGATACCTTGTTTGATACAAGTACAAGTACTGATTTGAGTAATACCTTGATGATATCGATTTATCCCTACTGAGAGCTCATCCAACAGCATCCTTTGATGTTCTATCTAGGGGGCTCGTGCCGCTAACCCTCTCTTCGTCGATATAACAGTCTCCACCTATTCGCTGACGTCATGAAATTCTTTATCGCACTATGGATGAAAATTAAAATTTCAAAATGTACATAGTTCTTTACCGAAAACATTTTACCCAAATGTATTACCTAAAAAGTAAACATGTACTTTTATGTGTATATACTTATTTTTGAAAGTGGTTTTACCATCTTCCTTACCATATCTACTTTTGGACTCAGATCAATCTTTGCTATTATAGCTTTGAAAGGAATTTTTTCGGGTCAAGCCAAAACTACGTTTTAATCATTGTTTATTTTACCAACTTTTTCCTCTCAAATTTTGACTTAGAATTTTTTTTTTGCTCTCTCTTTCTCTCACTTTTGTGACATCACACCCGGTTGCTCTCAGCTCGATTAGCGCAATCTTTAATTCTATCATTCTTCAGTCATATCCAAACTCAGTCGAAAAGGGCTATTTTAAGGACAAGACACATCAGGGCGGAGAGGTTTTCAGCCTTGATTTCCATACACTTGTATGATCTTAGTGTGTAGCCTAGATTTGTAAGAGACAAGGACATAACACCTACATAGCTTCCTAATGGGAAAACGTAAATTTATAATGAGAAAATATAAATTGTATTTAGAAAACATAAAATTGTATTGAGAAAACATAAATTCTATTGAGAATACGTAAATAGTAAATAATGAGAAAACGTAGATTTATAACGTGATCAAGATTACTGTTTAAGGTTTGGAACTTTTATTATTTGAATTTCATCTAATTGTGAAAGCAGGCGTGCAAAAAAATTCGTTGTTTTTCCATATGAAGTATAGCAGAGTTTCGAGAATTTTAACGCGAACATTTATAAATAATATTGTTGGAGAGTGTTTCGAATTATCTTGTCATTTCTACATAATGACGTAATTATGTATCTTAATTTTTCCAAGAACACAAATTCGCGAAAGGAATATGTATAAAAAATTTCGATCAAAACAGGAAAAAGGTGACGAATGCTACTACACTAGGAGAAAACGGGGTCAAGCTTGCTCTTAACCTTGGCGTTAATTACAAAGCTGCACACCGATGGATTCGCAGCGGAAGCATTACAATTAAACAAAAAAACAAATGACAAACGAAACAAAATTTTTAATGAGCACTTATCAGAAATAGTTGAACGGCTGGAGAAGGATAGCGGACTAACCCTAGTTCAACTAAAACAAAAGCTGTTCAGGGTTTTTGGTGTCGACTTTAGCACAACTGTTGGGAACCAACTTAAAGGTATATACATACATATGTGCTATAGTGTGAAAACAGGTCACACATAGCCTACATTGATGAACATCGAGAAAAACACAGAGAAGAGAGCAATATATGCCCGGAAGCTAAATGCCTTTATGCAAGTTAAGCAAATTGTTTGGATTGACGAGACTAATTTCAATTTGTTTGTCGACTTTAACATGAAAGATCTAAAGTAGGGCAGCGGGCAATACAAACAGCGCGTGGGCCAGATGTCCACATTATAGGTGTCATTGCAGCATCAAGTATTTCGCTAATTGACCGAAGGAGATGTGCCTTCACAGACAGCAGCTGCAGTGATTGAATTATGATATGAAGCTCATACAAAAGTGGCAACATTTGGGAAATAATTTGCGAGACTTGGTAATTGTGTGCGATAACGCTTCCTGTCACTCAATAATAAATACTGCAGTAGCCCAGCATTCTGATGGTATGTCGGCCGTCTTACGTTTGCGTCCGTATTCGTCTATGCTCAATTCTTTTGAGATTATTTGGTCTAAGTGTAAAACCGAGGTGAAGACAACTCTGCCTATTACAAGTGGAGCAGGATTCTGCGAACAGAGGCTCCGGTATTTAAAGAAAACAATAAGCGACGTCAAGCTAAGACTATCAGGCGCAAGAGCTGTGCAGCACACAACAATATTTCACGCACTTGCATTGCAAAACATGAGAGTGGGTGAATAACGGCAGAAGAAAAAATTTTGGAGGAGACTCAGTTCTAATTACTTATATATGTATGCACGTATTATCTTTATCATTATAAATCGACGTTTTCTCAATATCAGTTTACTTTTTCATTCATTTTCATTGTAATTTCCATTTTATCATTATAAACTAACGTTTTCTCATTACTGTGTTTAAAAGGTGTAGATGGGGAAGTCTCAAATAACGTTTTATACGATGTTTCCACAATTCGTAATTCGCTCTCTAAGTAATTCGATAAGTAATTCGTACATAGTGCAGCTAATTAAAATTCAGCGGCTCCGCTGGCTTGGCCATGTCGTTCGAATGGACAGAAACGCTCCTGCTCTGAAAATTATCAACGCGGGCCGCGATGCTGGTAACAGAGGAAGAGGAAGACCTCCTCTGCGTTAGAGAGACCAGGTGGAGAAGGACTTGGCTTCTCTTGGCATTTTCAATTGGCGT
>NW_016191846.1:0-3518 GCF_001687245.7 Rhagoletis zephyria | reverse complement strand
AATTAAAAACAGCAAAACAAACAATTAAGATGTGGCGCCTAATTGGAATCAGTACAAGTATAAGGACTTCAAAAACAAGCGCATGCTCATTAAATACACGCTCAGCTATTTGTTGCTACCCTACGAGATGTGTGTGTGCCCTGGAGAAAATCATAAGTGAAAAACCCTTAACTTTACTTAGTAATTATTGACAAGATTCAAGAGTATGTTTATACTTTGACACCGAAGATTCTAATTTTGAGTTTGCATTGAATTTCGCGGTTCGAATTACATCGGTAAAATATTTGAGTAAATTTTACCTTAAAACAAAACGTAGCTTTCGAGACATTTTGAGGGACCGTAACGAGTGTTTTCCACAAGCAAAACGCTTTTCAGTGTAACTTGTGGTGGAATCTAATCGGAAACATAAGGTTGTTTTTTAAATATTTTCATTCGAATTCTTAATGCACGTGTACATATCGTCGTTTAAAGTTCAAAACCGCGTATCAACAAAACGCAAAACCGCGTATGTGGGGTTGCATAAGTTATTTTATAGAGAGTAAAATATTTACTCATATTTCAAAATGGTTATCTTTTTTATAAAGAAATCGAATTTCTGGCTTGTGTATTTCAGGACGAATGGATGAGGATTAAGCCAAGTGCTTGGGTGGGCAAATCTATTTTTTGGCAGCCAATGTCAGTTACGCCGTTTTGCAGAATGACGATGCGCGACGATATATGTATGTATGTATCTATTTATGTCTGTTTATGCGTTGTCCCTTCCGGCGTCGTAGTGGGTGGTGCTTTAGGCGCCTTTCCGTTCGACTGCCTGCGATTAGTTTCTTTGCCAAAGGACCGAATGCGAAATGTACTTGGCTTTCAATCGTAAGCAAATTAAATGCTCCATTTTAGTTAGAGCAAATTACACAAAAAGATTTTTGTCAAACAAAATTAAATTCAGTTTCGTAATTAAGAAAATATCAAAAATAAAAAAATGTATTTTGCGTCTGACGGCATTTGAATCCGGGCTCTCCTGAAAGCAAACAAATAGTACAGATCATGATACAAAAAAGAAGGTAGTTTCATTTAATGATATTCGTTGTTGTTGNTACAGTGAATAGTACAGATCATGATACAAAAAAGAAGGTAGTTTCATTTAATGACATTCGTTGTTGTTGTTAACCATTTGACTTTTAATATAATAATGACATTTCATTAAATTCATGCTACTTGATCACGAGCAGTAATAGTTTTTTTTTTTAAGCAGAAGATTTCATCAGTCCACTCAAAGATGCCGAATATGAGGAACCTGAAAATTAATGCATAATCTCAAAAAGGGGGTTGACGAAACTAGGTTTCAGAACGGATGAAGAAAGTGATCAAAATTATACTTATGCTAGTTGCTTATCGGAGGGCGGTCTACGCAAGCCTAATTCAAGTTTTTTGAATACATTGGAAATTTTAAATTCGAAATTTGTTGCAGTTAATGGTGATACGCTAAACACAAAGCACAAATTTAAAAGTAAATTTTCACGATTTTCATATGAACAAATTTCCCAAATTTATAAAGTAAAACAAAAATAATTTTTCCTAATTTGTTTTTGTTTTGCATGTTAAGTTATGAAAACAATTTATTCACATGGAATTGGCGATTATAAAAGGATTTCTTTGGAAAGAGAATTCTTTAGAATTAGATTTTTAAATTGCAAGATTGCATACAAAATAAGAAAATGAAAAAATAACAACATAATGCTCTCTTGATTTTTTTATTTATTTTTATTATAAAATAAAAAGAACAATTTCAATGAAGTCTCCTTTAACATTACCTATTTTTTGTATATTTTTAATAAAAAAAAGGTGCGAACCACGTAAGTAAAAAAATTACCCAGCACTGATAATGATTTTTCATTTGAAATATTATTAAATTGGTTATACCAATGTGTGAAAGAAAATACTCCGAATTAAGTTTTTAATATTATAAAAGTGGTAAGACCGTTGAGAATGCTCACAATTTATGAAGATTCAAAAAATTTTATTATCCGTCAAAAGTTGTTTATTGAAACGACCTTCTTTTTTGTATCATGGTACAGATTTGTACTTACTGTCAGAAGNCTATTTTTTGTATATTTTTAATAAAAAAAAGGTGCGAACCACGTAAGTAAAAAAATTACCCAGCACTGATAATGATTTTTCATTTGAAATATTATTAAATTGGTTATACCAATGTGTGAAAGAAAATACTCCGAATTAAGTTTTTAATATTATAAAAGTGGTAAGACCGTTGAGAATGCTCACAATTTATGAAGATTCAAAAAATTTTATTATCCGTCAAAAGTTGTTTATTGAAACGACCTTCTTTTTTGTATCATGGTACAGATTTGTACTTACTGTCAGAAGCACTTTTCTTGGAAATTTTACATTGAGCTGAACTCATTCACGAAAAAAATTTCTAGACAACACCACTCTGTGTTTGTAAAAATTCTTGAGAGTCTCGTTTTTTGTCTGTCTCTAGACCAGTTCCTTAGGGACCACTGGTCTCAAGCTAACTTTTGCGGTGCTAACATATACACAATTTTATCCGGTCAAATTTTAACCGGTAAAGTACTAGTGCTTCTCGAACACTTGACCGCCTTATTGCTGCAGGGTATATGTATGTAGATATACATATATGTATGTATGTATATGTAAAAATGCCTAGACATTTGCTCGTTTTGATGGTGATTCGTCGCGATTTTATATTCGTCGCGCACAACAATGTCACACAATGAAGGACAAATATCAGCATCCGGATACCGAACAATTTAGAAATGGCTTCTGGAATTGTTGTTCGAATTGTCGCCAAAAACAAGCTGATTTCAAAAAATGTCTACCAAATGACACCCACGTTGTGTAAGTGGCATGAGTCACTCAAATTCATCGCTCCACTGATGTTTATTTGGCTTTGTTTTTAAATGACCTTTTTTTATTGGATAGTCCCTTTCTTCTCTCTTATTTACACCTTAGTCTCTCTTATGGCCTTACTGCTTTTGTACAAATTGTGAGAACTACTTCCGTACAAATAAATGTGTATGTATGTACCTATGTACATATGTATGTATGGGCATGTGTATGCATACGTACATACATATATTATCCATCAACGTGAACTATAAGATGTGTGTGTGTCCATTTTTGTCCTGGAGCGCGGAATTGTACATGGTTTCTTACTTATTGGGTACTTGCTCTTTTGTCTTTAGCACTCGCTACTAAAGCTTTCATAATTGAGTCGGAGAAAATTGAATATGCAAACAAGCTGTTTATGCTAATGCCTTATCAACTGAAGACTCCAGGCTATTTTAGTGAATCGGAAACAGCGCCTTTCCGGCTGGAAATAAAACTTTAATAACATTTACTGACCACTTTATTTTTGCTCGCTGTACAATTGCATTCCAAATCAATATTTATCTTCCTCTGTACTTTTAATATTGTGACAGCTTCTTGTCATTTATATGTCTGATTTGAGTATCCACTCAGTTCCGTGAAAATACATACATATAATA
>NW_016191845.1:0-3518 GCF_001687245.7 Rhagoletis zephyria | reverse complement strand
ACAAATTCCCTCAGCTATTTTTGTCTCTTTTAAATCAGTGTCAACAGTGCAAATGAACGATTTGGTTACAATTCTAGATATAATATAATATATATAAATTAATATATATATATATAAATTAATATAACTAAAAGCACGGTTGTAGAACAAAACTAGAGAAATGCATGATTGTATTTAGGATTATGTTTTCCTTTAAAAAAGTTTTTACATACATACCTTATTAAAGGAATTATATTTGCATCATGTTTTTCCTCGATTTCTCTGTATTAAATAAGGGTAAAGTTTTTTGTGGTACGCAATTAGAATAGCCCTTGGTTTATAAGTATTTTCCATACATTAGGTTGGTATTCGTGTATAATTTTATCTACCGTTTCAGCAATCAGTAGTACATTCAATAGAAAATAATAATAACAAAAAAAGTACACTAACAACTGGGTGTTAAAACCTAAAATATGTAGAAGCTATTGGCATTGAACTATCTGAATAAGAGCCAGGAAAGATAACGATAAAGAATTTTCGTGGGATGAAAGGTAGCTAAATAACTCCTAAAGTAAGCCAACAGAATATAATAAGAAATTACCTTAAAAACTCGGCAGCCTATGGTAATCATAAGCTTGGGGGCCCTATACAAACCTCAAAGAGTGATCCGAACGGCATATTCAAAGTCTAGCTGCTAGGGACAACATGGTTTCCTGAAAAATGCGTATGCAGTTGAATCTATCTGTCACAAGAAACAGCTTTGAATAAATAATAAATACGGACTTGGTACCTAGGCTAAATAAACAAACCGCTAAACCACAGCTCAATCTATGACACGAAAATATGCTTTTGGCATTTAACAACATGATTTCCTGAAAAATGCGTATGTAGTTGAATCTATCTGTCACAAGAAACAGCTTTGAATAAATAATAAATACGGACTTGGTACCTAGGCTAAATAAATAAATCACTAAACCACAGCTCAATCTATGACACGAAAATATGCTTTTGGCATTTAACAAATAATATAAATTTTGTAGAAAAAATTTAAAAACGATATTCTCAGTGGCGGAAAAATTGCAATATAGTTGACGCAGACGCCTGCCATAAATATTGGAGACTCGTTCTATTTCCATGACAAACCTACCTTTGGCGAAAGGAATCTCTTATGCGTGTATTGCTTTGGAAAATATATAAAATCATTTTACTTTGAGAAGAATGAATATCCACAAGTAGAAACATTTCTTATGCATCGGATCAGTGGCGTAGCCAGGATTTGGCTTTGGGAGGGATCAAAAAAAAATTTCCATCGATAACTTAAATTTGCGACACACAATGCTTTCATATATTTATGTATGTGCCAGTTTTACCGTTATATATTTTTTATCTACTCGTTTATTCCATGGGGTATTCATGCTTTATTTAAATTTAAAAAATTAAATTACTATACCGTTTTAAAAATCTGAAAATTCACTGCGGGAAATTTTTTAATTCTATTTTTGTCTTCGCCTTCTCGTTTTTGGCTTTATATGTATGTAAGTTTTGAAAAAAGGTTTTGAACGAACCATTATATCACATTCCTAGGCAAGCTTTGAAAGAATATTTTCGATACTAAATTTTATTAAAACAAAATGTTGAAATCAGCTTCATATAGAAACAGTGTCATCGTTAATTAAGAAAGAGATGTTCTTAAATATCATAACTTTACGGCACTCACATATTGACTAGATTTGACTATTTATTTTATTATATTTTAATTTGAATTATTTGTTTATAAAAATATAGTTTATTCCTTAACAAACACTAAATGAAAATAAGTTTAATCTTTGAACAACATTAAAAAAAAATCGACAAACTTTCGTAAAAATTTCGAACTTTCTATTTAAATTTTATCTCTTACTATTTTACAGTTTTTTAGCTCATTCAATTTTAGTGTAAATTTAAAGTAGCTGTGATTTACAGTTGATATATGGCAAATTTTCTTCCATATTATCTAAGTATGTTCGACGATTTTTTTAAGGAAAAAATGAGCAACGTATTCATCAAAAAAAAAAATATATTAAAAATCAACGATAAGTCGCAGCTATATATTTTAAATTTGCGCTTTATTTGAATTGATCGGGCTACAAACCTGCATACTCAAAATATGTATTTATAGGAAATCTAATTAAAAAGCTNTCTTCCATATTATCTAAGTATGTTCGACGATTTTTTTAAGGAAAAAATGAGCAACGTATTCATCAAAAAAAAAAATATATTAAAAATCAACGATAAGTCGCAGCTATATATTTTAAATTTGCGCTTTATTTGAATTGATCGGGCTACAAACCTGCATACTCAAAATGTGTATTTATAGGAAATCTAATTAAAAAGCTCTACGAAATTTTGTTGATTTTTTTAATGTTGCGCAAAGATTAAAGCTTGGATTTATACGGGTTTTGTTAAAGTGTAAACTGCATTTTTATAAACAAATAATTAAAATTATATAATTTTAAGATAAATGGCCAATCTAGTTAACATGTATAAAGTTTTGATAAGCACTTGAAATGTCAAGTTTTAGTACTGAATTCAAAGAAGATGTCTCTTTTATCCATTCATAATAACTTTAAAGAATTTGTTTGTTAAGAAGTGTATCTTAAAATATCTGCCTTGACATTTATGTTAAAAGTGTAAAATATGTAAATGTACCTACATAAACTTTCCCGTGAATACCATCAAATCATTGGTCTTGAAGGGAATCTATGTATGCATGCATGCATATTAGCAAATTAAAAAGTCGATACAATTTACAGCCGAAAAGTACAGTTTTTGTATAGATTATAGATTATTTCCCAACACTGTGGGGACTAAGCAAAATGGCCTAGTGTATTTCGCAAATATTCAAATACATAATCCACCAACCGATAATTTTATATATTCATTAAAAGATAATTTGTCATCAGTCTGAAATAAAACAAGTAAGAAAGTCTAAGTTCGGGCGGAGCCGAACATTAAATACCCGGCGCAAGTATCTAAATATATGTTTTTTCACCTTTCCGAAACCTTCCGCTAGATGGTAAGCCGGGGTGTATCAATTTTGAGTAAATTAGCGTCCTTCAATTTCGAAATATTGAAGTTTCAAGCATTTCTGAAATTTACCGTTATATGAGAAGCGGCCGTTATTTTAGTCCGATTTCAATAATTTTCAACGTTTTGCTTATATGTGGCAAGCACAATAACCACACCGAGTTTGGTACAAATTGGTAGAACGGTTACCGATATACTTATATGTGATCAGAAGTGGGCGGTGCCACGCCCATTTTCCAAAATTGTACCATAAACGTATTTCTTGGTAAAGAATTGTTGCAAGCATCAATAAAAATAAATTAGCTTCAATATTTACTGATTTATCGAAGATTATGTATTTCTCTAAATTACCGTTATATGGGAGGTGGGCGTGGTTATTGAGCGATTTTAAAAATTTTCGGCCATTTGGTATGTTGTGCGAAGACCAACAACTGTGCCAAGTTTGGAAGAAATTGGTGCAGCGGTTACCAAGA
>NW_016191844.1:0-3518 GCF_001687245.7 Rhagoletis zephyria | reverse complement strand
ATGCCGCCTTTGCTGACATTAGCCGCCTCTGCGCGTCGCACCAAAATTCTATCCAAAGTGGGTATGACGCGTTTGATAATGGAAGCCATTGAATGACCAAACGAAAATTAATATTACGCCTAATTGAAAATCTTTTTTGCTGTTTAGATTTTTTGCCCCACTTGACAAGTGACAAACAAAACATAAAAAATTTTGAACTTTTGTTCGCAGCCAATGTGTACGTAGCTGTTGTTAAAGTTTTTTGCGTGTCACACACAGTAGCTACAAAGGTGCGTTGTAGCTGATGACGGTTCGAGGAGAAAGAAGGTGGATGTGAAATACTTGTGATGCTAAATTGTCTGTGCAATATTGTTTGTTGTACATGCAAAGCCATTGTTGGGCTTGCACACAAAGCCAAGTGATTGCGTTAGAGTGCGCTGTGGCGGATGCGCAACCTGCAAATTGCTTGTATGTAGTTAGCAAACGCAGAGTGAAATCGTCATCGGCAGCAGTAAAGCGAAATTTTTAACGCAGTTACTGTTTAATGCAATTTACAAGAACAATTAAGCTTGATTGAAGGCAAAGGTATTTCTTTGCGCCGCGAGGTACTTGTACGAATGCCGACTTCAGGTTTCTGTGCAAAATACCTGTCCGTAGAAGTTTGTATGAATGTTTGTTGTTGTGGAATGTTAAGCTACAAATTAATCTTCAATGTTAGCAGTTTTTAACATTTATTGTTTTTGTTGCGAAGCAATTTAAAATTATGTTGCGTGCTGATGACGTGCTTGTTAAGCCCTTTTTTAATAAAATAATGTAGGAAAAATGAAAATCAATACACTTGCAATTTAGCTTTATTTTAGTACGCATGCGAAATAAAGTTAGTTAGAATAATTTTATTTACATTATTTTATTTAAAACTTTTAGTTACAACTTTTCAACGACCTAGGTTCCACCTAAACAAATTTTTTTTTATCAATTACGATTTAAGTACAAACATATGTTGGTAGTACCTACGTATGTGAGCAAATCTCACGAGTTGTTAAATGGTGGCACACTTATCTTATAAAATGCATTATCTTCAGATTTGTATAAAGAACAAGATTCCATCGCGAAATTGTATTTAAATGAAAACTTAAAAAAGATATACGAAAAGGAGTAAAAATAATCTCTAGTGCTCATATACCCGTTGTTGCATATACAACGTAAAAAAAAAAACTCGTAGATTTTCAAAATTTACAAAACAGCTAAGGCAGATGCAGAATATCCCTAATTTTAACTTGGTGACACACTCTTGAAACTTCAGAGATATGTTGTATTTGATGTCAACGTCCATTGCCTCTAATACGAATATTATATTTGAAAACTTCCCAAAGTAGTTAAAAAAAACAATTGTGATTTTTTTCGAGTGACCAACAAAAATGAGTAATTTCGGTACTTTTTGGCCTAAATAAGTCTTTTAGGCTAAAATTGTTCAAATGCTTGATTAATTTTTTATTTTAATTGTTTTCGGAACTGCACTGATTGAAATAAATGCAAGCAGAAGCATTTCTCTTCTGGCGGGACAAGGAGGAGACACTCGTGAGATTTGCTCTATAGTCTGAACATGAACCAAATCGGACCATAGATGTCGGTTTCGAAAAATATCGAACCCCGCGATACCTATCGGCAAATTTATTTTTAGAGTGACTTCTTTTCGTGTAAGTAATATACTTTATAAAATGAACCAAATGGAACAATAAATACCCTTTATTCAAATATATCGACTCCTACGCCCCCTAGCATTGTCATGAGAACCAAACCTACTTTCCAAAAATATTTAATGTATAATTCCAGGACCTCCAACCTATTGAATGGCAGCAGCACTGGCAGTGCTGGATAAGACGAACCCGAGTCCCTGGTCGATGACGATGGATGATATGTACCACCGCCTGACTATGACGAATAGCGATTATGCGGTTAAAAAATAACAAAGCTGCTGGGACTGACGGCCTGCCAGTTGAGCAATGTATTCAAGTACTGCGGCGAAGAGCTGATGTGGCGCGTGCGACGACATCGACATTATCCGCAAAAACAAGGACTGTGTCCGCTCTGCCTTCTCGAAATTAGATAGAGAAGCAAAGCGAATCGGTCTGGTGGTAAACGAGGACAAAACGTAGTATCTCCGGCCATCACACAAAGAGTTAGAACATAAGCGTTTTGGCACCTACGTCACTGTTGACAGTGACTGAAAAAGTAGACGACTTCGTTTATTTGGGAGCCAGCATTAACACCGATGGACTGAGTAGGCAACTCAGAAGTGAAGCGAACTNACTTGGATGGAGCAACAACGGGAATGTGGTAGACTATATACTCGTAGGTTTGTCAGAGATTTCATGAAACGCTCGTAGTCTTGCACGTTCCAATAAACATCAGAATTGTAGAGTACTCTCGCGGCTGTGCTGATGTAAAAAAAAACGGTAGTCAAATGAGTTGCTTCTGCACGATGTGGGTGGTTAAAACCTTTGAAGCTCGTCTCTCAAATACATACATATTTGCGTATACTGTCTTCAAACTTTTAGCCAACGTTTTGCCTCGAACTTGCAAACTTTTCCTATCACACTTTGTGTTTGCCATCTAATTCGCAAATTCTTTCATTACTCAATACATTGAACTGAATACAATACATACATACTTGGCTACCAGTATGTCACCTACCTTTGTCATTGGGATCGAATTCAGCCTCTAATTCAGCTTTGGTTGGCTCCGCCGCTTCTGCTTCTGCTGCGGCTGCCGCCGAAGCTGCTGCATTTTTGCTATTAGCGATGGCGCTAGCGGTGGGTGTTGGTTTAGTTTCGCTCTTCTTCATGGTGTTTCGTACTTTGTGTCCTCGAAAAACGGCTTGGATTTTAGTGGCGGCTTTGGCTGAAAGTTAAAATAGACAAGGGAAAATTGATAGTGAAAATTGGTGTACATTTTGTGCCATAAAAAACTTTGATATAAAGAAAAAATGCATGTGGCACATTCGTGTTTTATGTAAGCGCTCTATTAAGCGCTTAAGGTGTCTTTCACGCTTGTGTTCATACCTGTACATATCGTCAGCTGAAATGCAAAATGACGTAACAAAAATCATCGTTGAATTGCAAAAAGTCATAACTAATAAAAAATTCAAAATTCACTTTTTGAGTTATACATGGATTTCACCGAATTACAACTCCCCACATCATTTTATGAAAAATATAATAAAAATGAATAAAAATATTAGTTACGACTTTTTCCATTTCATTTACGTTGTTGTTACGTCTTTTTGCATTTCAGGTGACGGTATGTATGTACAGCGGTCGAAAAAATTATAGCCGCACCACATTTTGACAAATTTTAACATATTTTTTTGTTGCTTTTTAATTTTGGTTATTTTGTTATAAAAATATAGTTAATTCTTTAACAAAACCTGTGTAAATCCAAGAACCGAGCTTTTTAAATCAGAAATAATCTGAGCATGCTGAGTATGCAGTTTTATAGCCCATTGATGATAAAATAAAGTACAAGTTTTACATTGATAA
>NW_016191843.1:0-3518 GCF_001687245.7 Rhagoletis zephyria | reverse complement strand
TTTTTGAGTTTTTAGAAAACCTTTGGTTTGATAGATAATTAAATTTCGAGCACATAATTTATATTCTTATTATATACAATAATCAAGTTAATCAAATTGATTGAAAAATTAAAGCTCGAATGAATTATGAGCACTTAATTCCAGTTTTGAACCACTGTGCACTGGTAGGCAGACAGCATGCTTTTGTACATATACATATATACATATATAGTAAACCTAGTGTCTATTATGTGCATGTATTTTCTACTTCATATTTGCCTTTCAATAACTTTCAGCAGCAGGCTGTATGCCTTTCCTAGCCTTTTCATTAAACTTTAATCTTCTGCTGTCGGACTATGTATTGGCGGTTACTCCCAATTCTACCAAAGGCGCTTTTTTGATAGACTTAATTTAATGTTAGTTATATATGTACGTATGTATTTTCGTATATGTACGTATTGTATGTACATGTGGATGTATATGTTTGTGTGTGTGCGCATTTGAGGAACTGCTTCTCAATATTCTTAGATATCCTTAAAGTTCACTTCATTGCTTCTTAAAGTTGAATAAATGTTTAGTAGTAAATATTTACTTCCCAGCAAACAGAACATCAAACGTTTGAGAAAAATTCATTTCATAGTTTGATATCAAATGTTTTTCTCAAATAATTCTCAAGCTGAAAACGAGAATACAATTAAATTCAATTGACAAAAGAATCCCAGGACTAGAAAAAGTTAAAAGAAACGCCTGGTGAATATAGCCAGCCAGAATTCCGAGCTGTAGCCTTTCAAGACGAATTGGTTAGTGCTCAAAATATATGTACATAAATTCCATATAATAAGTTTTAATTCAATATTTGAAGCACATTTGATAAATAACCATTGAAGTTGATTTGAAACTTAACCATATTCGCAAATGGGGCCGACATTTCCCTTTTTGTTGAGAAAGCTGTAATTTGCAAATCAATATGAAATCATTTTCAAACCTAATTGTTTGCTGGGTTTATACTTCCCTTATTGATCATTAGGCTCCAAATAAACTTCATCTTAGAACATATACTAAACGTACTTCAAACATACGCATCGACTTGCTTAAGTGTATATTGATTTAGCAAAAATTAGCACAGTTAAAAAAATAAACTTCCCCGATATACTTTCAATAAACTGGGCGAAGCTCCTAGTAGATCCCAACAACAACCGGTCTTTAGTTTCGCCAAGAGTGAGTACCAATCGTATTGATGTTTTGTTTTGCGAGTCTTAGTAATTTGTTGTAATTTTGGGAAGAACGCAGACCCAGTGCAATCAATCGCGGTGTTTAGAATAAAGGACATTGACACAGAAGGAGCTCAAGGATGCATAGTTTTACATGAGCTCTAGTTTTGCCGCGTGTGAGAGTAGATAACTCAACTACTTACTAGTCTGCGGTCTACTCTGGGGACTGTTAGCAAAAAAGTTTGTGGTCAGGTAAAAAATCATCATAAATATAGCATAATTACAACATTAATCAAAAGATAATAACACGGCAGAAAATTGCGCCTGAGTTAACTCAAAATGGCTCAGAAAAATAAATACTTGAACTACAGTTGCTTAGCCAGATTTTTATTCATGGCGGATCTTTTTATTTTAACACGTTCAGGATCCTTCATCATTCTGCCATAAAACTCCGTTGGCGAAATTATTATCAGGGCTGGTAAATCTAAGCAAAAGCTTGAAAGTGGATTATTTTGCATATACTACGTGGCAGTTCTATTTGTCAGCGTATACATGTGACACATCGATGGTCCCCTGCAATAACAACACAATTCCAGATTCAAAAAATAAAACCTCATATTACTTTTAAGTAGCTCATGTCTTTAATCGTTATCTAATCCATGTCTAATTCTTACAACTTACTGTTGTAATCCTTACTACTTACTTAAGTAAGGATTATACATGGATTAGACACGGATTTGAGACGTAAGCCAATTACAGTGGTAATGAATTTTATTTTTTTTTTTTTTGAATTTTGATTTGTGCAGAGGACCATTGACATATGCATATTTTTTACATATGGCAACAATATGATAAGTTTTCGGCTGCTTAAAATTAAATGACAAACAGTTGATCGTAAACAGCAACTGGGCGATAAAACTGCAAAAGCTATATGCCAGCTTACAAAACTGCTTCAACCAGAAGAAATTCGAACAGGCTTGGCGTTCATTTAGGCAAATTTTACAAGGCTTCAAATAAAAGATTTGATGTTGAAAGAAATTTTAAAAATTTGTGAAAAGTGCATGTTTAACACATACATATGCGTATTCAAAAAATTTCTTCAAAATCCCGGGTTTTACAACACATAGCCTTTACTAAGCTCAGACCTCGCTTTATGGGATCAGCGCACCTAGAAGCACTAGCAATGAACCAAGTGACCTCACAAGATTCCTCCAAACAACAGGTGTCGCAAATGGCAGCGATAGCTAGGTTGTTTTCTTCCTCCTCTAAATATTATTCTAATCTAAAGAAATTAATGGAAACTTTGCTTATTTACTAGAAGGCATTTTTTCTGATTTCTTCCAACTAAATAATTTCTAAGTACGCTGAAACTGATAATGATCTGTGGAAATTTGTATGTACATAGATAAGTATGTCCATATGAATCATCCAAACGCGACTCAAGTGTGGCAGTCAATCAAGTAATTAGTTAAATAGTAAATTTTGGACGAAACAAAGTAAAAATCTACAAAATATTAACAAAAAAAAATCATCATAATCATTTCTTTCTTTATGCGAGTGTTATATACACACATACATACATACATATGTATTTCAAAAAATTGTTGTAATCACCTAAAATAGATGAACATCTTCTCTACCGCCTCCTGCACATTCATATACATACAAAAAAAAACATTGTATGTAGTTATGTTTGTGTGTATGCAAAAGACAAAAAATTTAACATTAACCACCAAAACTTAAAAGTCATCAACTAATGACATCACACTTTATAAATGAAACCGATGCTCGAACAGGTGAAGACAAATACATATATGTATGTACAGATGAAGAGCAGCATCAGCAGCAGGAATCATCAACAGAAAACAAACCAAAATATCGCAACCAAAAACTTGAATTTGCATGGAATTTCCGTATAATTTACGCAAGCAAAAAATTACAAAAAAGTATCAAGTAGAAAACCACGAAAAATTTCAAATGCAAAAACAATGCCTACCCTGCAAACCAAAGCTCCCGAAATCTGAACGAAATTTTTACTAATTTCTGTAACGATTTTTTTACGAATCTTCAAACAAAATTATATGAAGTGGTTGACAGGTACAAATAAAGAAATTTCTGTACGAAAAATTAAGAAAATTCTGTAAAAAATCTTATGTATTTATTATTATTTCATTTTAGAAAATTCGGATGAGATCTTTGCGAATTCTTTAAAAGTTCTCTACAATTCAGAATTCTCTGAAAAAATGGTTTGCAGGGTAGTTAAGAATCTGTACAAATATTAACATACATATATGTAACGGGTGATTTTTTTGAGGTTAGGATTTTCAT
>NW_016191842.1:2518-3518 GCF_001687245.7 Rhagoletis zephyria | reverse complement strand
AAGAACATTTTTATATGCATAACTAAGTAAATACCTGCTATGTATAAAGAAAATGCATATTAACTTAAATAAGTTACGGAACGTGCGTTTTTCCCACTGCAATGTAAATTCATTTAGGCTTTGTACTAAAATCTGCTGCATTATTGTTGCACGTGCCAATGACATTTGCCAGCGCAACGAAAAATGCAATAGACTCACGTACATATGTACTTACGTACGTATGTAAATCGTGGTTCGTTATACTTAGGCTTATCATTAACAGAAGTACTTTCTGAACTCACATCTCTGTCAGCACTTCATACATACATACATAGGTATATACTTATCCAATAGCAAGCTCTTAAAAATATAGAAAAAACCGAATGCAACTGCACTCACGGAAGTTAGGCAAGTGATATTGTGCAGTATGATAATGGTGTTGATGGTTTGACTTAGAGAAGATGCTAAGTCTGAACGAAGCTGAGCTTTTTTTTTAGCGCAGCGTTGCTCCCAGTGCATTCTCCGTTCAATGTTTTTTAGGAACAATTTAACGCTATTATTGCGCTTTTCAATCTTTATTTTAACAGTGCATAACAGTTCAGTAGAAAATAAGGGGTTTTAAATGTTCTACGGAAAAATTGCTCCATATATGTAGGTATCTAACGACAAAAAAGATATTTCATTTACATACACATGCATACATATATATATTTACATAAATATTTAATTACATATAGATAGATGATGGGAAAAAAGTGCTGATAAGGCGGAGCAAGGTCCTTTTCGGGTTTGACTACAATACTTGACTATTAAGTTTTAGGCATTATGTATTTTATTGAGATCCAAAAAAAATTTAAATTGGTTCACAGTTCTATTAATCTAGCACTTCTTATCATTCAGTACTCCCTTTGGGATTATGAAGCGGTTGCGTGCAATTTTTTTTTTATTAACCGACTTCCAACAAAGGAGGAGGTTATCAGTTCGTCGGAATATTTTTTTTTTTTTTTTTTTTTTTTTTTTT
>NW_016191842.1:0-2469 GCF_001687245.7 Rhagoletis zephyria | reverse complement strand
ATATATATATATATATATTTTTTTATATGGGAGTTGAAGTCGGTTTTTTTTTGCTAAAAATTACTTGTTTTTATTTTATTTTTTTTTCCTTGGCTGATTCTTCCGAAAGGAAGAGTGAGAAGTTGAAGTATTTTGAAATAAATTTTTTCATCCCTTGTCGAATTTGGATTCGACTTTGTGCCATCTTAGGAGTCATTTTTGGTTCTGTCGTTCAGAATCTCCTTTTTTTATTTTATTTTATGCTGAATTACCGAATTTCTAAGACCTACTGCTTAAGACACTCCTGGAAGTGGAAAATTTACACCAAATAAAAATTAAGAATTGCTAAATTTGATTTTACACACAAGCCGCCCCTTTGTTGCTTTGGAAAGACACCTTCTCATCTGCCTATTCGAAAAAAAACCTAAAAAAAACGGCATCGAATCAAGGACCAACTAAATTGTAGTACTGCCTACGAAATTCCACACTTATTGTGCAAAAAATGTACAAACTACGTGTGAAATTATGTTATTATACTCTTATCTTATGTTTTTTCGATAATATCTGGCAACTTTCAAATAGTCGTAAATTCTTTTCTAAATGCCATAAAGAATATTAAGATAAACTAATGATGGCTATCATGGCAGACAGCGCCGTTACTGTAGTTGTTTATGGGAAAATATGTAAAAACATACTTATGTAGATAATAGCCATCATGACACCACATACATACACACATATACATATACCTATTTACGTACCTAAAATTGTGTGCGCTATACAATGTTTGCTATTAAGATAGGTACACAGCTATTAAAACTTCGCTGCAAATACATTTTTTTATTATTTTCTCTTTTTTTAGTTTATACTAAATTTTTGCGAATGATATGCGATGTATAACTACTATTAGCTCTGAGAACAGCTCTTTTCTGAAATTTCCATGTTACGGACATTTTTTGATTGGAATACGTTGTACTTAATTTTTTTTTTCTACACCCTAATGTATAAAATTTGCTTAAAGCCAAAATTTCGCGCCAGTCATACGATCTTAAATATTATTACAAAAGTATTGGAGCGCCATTAATTGAAGAAAATGTCATTAACCATTTGGGATTCTTTCACAATTCCTCACATAATTTTTATTACCAACACAAATTTACAATAAAACAGAAATGTATTTACATATCGTCGCCTGAAATGCAAAAAGACGTAACAAGCATCATCGCAGAAATGCAAAAAGTCATAACTAGTAAAAAAAGTTCGAAATTCATTTTTTGATTTATATGATGGATGTAGTCGAATTACAACTCTCGACATCATTTTATGAAAAAAATATATAAATATAAGGCATAACTTTTTCGATTTCAATAGCGATGTTGTTACCTCTTTTTTGCATTTCAGGTGACGATATACATATAAAACGTATTGTACTCGCGATTAATTCGATTCATTCCAAAAAGAAATTATAATAAAAAAAAAAAATTATAAATAATTGCTGCAAACCGTGCATGGCATACATGAGCGCCAAAATATTTACAAAACTTAGCACCGAAGAATAATTAATGATACACATGCGATAAATGTCTGTTATGTAAAAAGTGCATAGCCACCGAAGCTGAGTGGTGGAGAGGTGCGAACTTCCGTCCGATATAAAATTGAAAAGGCTGGTCGTCCGTTGACAGGCAATGGCTTCTTTTAAAAACCTTCCACATACAGAGGCGCTGTAAATTTATAGACACCTCCATTTGTGTTATGACATTTAGAGGCGCACCAAAAATTGTAGGCGATGCTCGTCTCAACACTTTTAAAGCCATTTTTCTTCCCTTTTTGGTATTTTTTTTTTTTTAATACGTACGCCATTCTCTCACATATTCTAAGTATTTATATGTATGTACATATGTATGTATATAGGAATCATAGGCTTATTAACTCTGTTTTGCAATCAAACGTAAATATGTCGGTATGTCACTTCGAACCCCGATCATTGCCCCGCCCCTAAATGATATTAATTCGAATCACTTCCGGAACATCTTCTACCCATTACACTTGGCTTCATCAAGTACTATTCTACATACATATGTACACATTTATGTGCGTAAATACTTGCCCACTTCCACCATTTGCCTCTTATTTATAGTACCTTGAAGCTGACAGCCAGCCAATTAAATACATAATTTAATTTGAATTCACTTGCATTGTTTGCGAACTTGATTTTATTGTCAACGCCAACGTCGTTGCTGGAGTGAGTCAATACAATATTTTGAAATCATCTTCGATTTCTCGAAATTGACCTAAGTACATATACATATATACACCTAAGTAATTGACTAGCTGTACCTAACGTGCGATGTGTGGTTTGCTCATTGCCCGGAATGCACGTTTTTCGCTTTGTTGCTGTTTTTACTCCTCCTCGACCTTACAACATTTCAACTAATGACCATCATCATTAAAGCAATAGATTTCTAAATAACAACAACAATAACATTTAGA
>NW_016191841.1:0-3518 GCF_001687245.7 Rhagoletis zephyria | reverse complement strand
TTTTGACTTAACTGGACTTAAGATGTTATAATATATTGCCACAGATATGATATATATGATGATGATGATGATGATGTATAACAATATATGGTTAGATTTAGCTTGTGGGGAGTTTTCATCGGTTAAACTTTAATGAGCCCCAATTTTTTTTAATTTTTTCTACTTTGTCCATTGCTAATTTCAAAAATTTCTATAAAAGTTGCCAAATATGTAAGAGAATGTTTACTTTCGAATAAATTGATACCTCACCTAATGCAATTTCATAAAAATGTTCGAAGTTAAGCAGTTTATATTCAACAATTTTTATTGAGCTTGAGGCCGTTTTTAAAGAAAAAAATATTGTGGAAAAGCAACAATGATTTGAAAAAATGGTAGAAGTGATAGCTGTTTCGGAAATCACCACATTTCCTCATCAGACTTCTTTCGTTAGGCTTCGAACCGACGATCCCACTGACTCAGCCAGTTGGCTACGCCCTGTGCTAAGTTCGCCTTGTGAATTCTTGTTGCTTTTTTACACTATTTCATTTGTTAAGCCAACGTTGTAATCAATTTTGTCATCGATATTTTTATCGATATTTCATAATTTTGTTATCGATATTGTGCTTTTGTTGTCGATTATTTATCGATTTTGTTGTAGATTTTTTTTGTCAATTGTTTATCGATTGCTTATCGATTATTTATCGATTGTTTATCGATTTTAAAATTGATATTTTTATCGATGTTTTTTATCGATTTTTGTTATCGTTTATTCATCGATTTTTTCATCGATTTTGATGTGGATATTATTACCGACGTTGTTTTCTCTATTATTGTACATTGTTTTATCGATATTTTTGTCGATTTTCTAATCGATTTTGCTACCAATATTATTGCCGATTTTGCTATCGAAATTTTGATCGAATTTGTCATCGGTTTTGTTATCAATATTTTATAAATTTTGTGATCGACTATTTATCGATTGTATTATCGTTTATTTATGGATTTTGTTATAGGTTTAGTTATCGATTTGGCTATCGATTTTAATATCGATTATTTATCGATAATTTTATTGATTTTTTAACCGATTTTTGTTATAGTTTAACTTCTTCAGTGTGGTTCAGGCACACTTACTTTTATTTCTCATAATCGTTATGGTCTCTGTTTAGAACTGCCTCAAAGCCCATGAAGTTTGCCTTTTTCTTAGAAATTGTATAGAATTCTCGAATATCAATATTTTCGCATCGTAAAACTTTATTTCTCTTTATGAGACTTCCAATAATAAACCAAATTGTTTATTTTACCAATTAACCACCTCAAAGTTAAAATAAGCAATCATTGCCACAATACACGCTTTCTATTCTTGTTTTTATTAATTTTTCCACTCAAAACGGTAAATAGTTCACTATAAAGATAACCTAAGATAATATAAGATAGCCGTTTTCCAGAAATATGGTTACGTATATAATCTCGCAAGATATAATACCTTTATCCTTTCATAACTGTGTTTTAGCCAAGCCCAATCCAATTTAAAACTTAAGAAGAATCTAATAATTTATTAGGTACCCCAAAAAAAAATACGATTTTTTTTTGGCGATAAATTATTATTAATTAAATATTATTAATATTATATTTATTATTATTATTAAATATTGGTACCTAATAAATTATTAGATTATTCTTAAGTTTTAAATATCGTCAAACAAAATTGCAATATTTTGTTATCACAAATATTTAATATCTACTTACTCATAACTTTTTTTAAGAATTTGTTCTAATATTTGTATAACAGTTATTCAACTTTAAGCTTTATGTCTCACGCTCAATCAAATTTTCAACTGTACAAAAATAAGTAGAATAGTAGCAGAAAAAAGTGATGTTGACTCATGTAAAAAGTTAGTTTTGGCCAGACGTACAGACACTTGGACCATGGTGCAATGGCGGGATTCTTGATTGCGGCAATATCTTTCGCCAATAAAAAGCAAATGTATACACTGCTTCACTTTGGCCTGGAGATTGCCGCATGAGTTTTAAAACGAAACGGTAGCAGAACGTCAAAAAAAATTCATTAGCTCGAATCGCTGCAAAATTTAAGTTCATAAAAAAATTAAATCTTTAAATTGAATTATCAATATGAAAAGTGTAATAAAAACGCATATGCATCTTTTTCAAAAAAAAAAATGGTTAAAAAGCTGTAAAATCATATTTTTTGTAAGGAATATTAAATATTCGAATGTTAGCCAAAGGGACATCACGGAAAATAAGGCAGCGAGTATCGTCAAAATTTATAGTTATGTGATCTTCTGATACGACCATATGTACGTATCTCGCTTCATTTAAATTTCAACTTCTAATAGACTGTTTCACCTCAAGAAACAATTGACTTCAATCAAAGTTCTCATTAATTAGTTTCATTAATAAATCAGTGTGGAAGTGGAAGTAGTTTGTGTGAAAATGGCAAGGAAACCACGAAGATGCTTTCATTTTTACTGCTAATTACAATTTCCTTTTACGCACGTGTTTACCAACATAACCAGTAACTGCTGCTCCAATAAGGCACCAATAGAAACTTATGTAACAGCAGCACGAGAATGATGCAGGATGCCAAATTAATTAAACACACTGCACAAAATTTTCACACCTGGAGCACTTAACGTCAAGAGAAAGCGTGACGAATATAAAAGCAAAGTTAAAAACTAGTTAGCTGCAGAAAGGGGCAGTGGTTGAGTGTACATTAGGGATGTTAATTTTTTCGCTTTTTACGATCCCGCGATTTTCGGAATGGCGCTATCACAGTCTCGGGATTCCGGGATTTAGATACTCATTACTTTTCAACGACTTAAATCGAAAGAAATGCTTCTATATTTCTTGAGAAGTAATAATTTAATGGGTTTGAAACCTACGTTTTTATTTAAAGTGGAATTTTTATTTTTTCTCTCTGACATCTGGATTTATTTTAAAGGACTTTGTAATTTCAAAGATTTGATCAACTCCAAAAATTATTTAAAAAATTCAGTGCAATGTAGAATAAAAATATGGGTACCAAATGGAAGAAGCAATTTCTTTAGAATTAAAAAAAAAAATGATTTTTTTGGATTCACAAGGACGAATATGTAATTTTTATCGAGTTTATATAAGTACCTAACATATAATTTTTTTTTTCAAAAACAAATATTGTGAAATTTTTAGGATAAAATTTTAAAAGGCCATTTTTAATACCTACCAATCCTTATGTACCAAAAAATTTAACCCGTTTAAATTTTTGCAGAATTTTTTCTTTAATTTGATACCCATACTTCTTCTCTAAGCACATTTTACTGAATTTTTTAAATCATTTTTGAATTACTGACGTCAAAGTGAAAAACTAAAAACCCAATTTTGCTATATTTGGCCCATAGTTTCGGGAACATATTGATTTTGGTGAGTAAAATTTACTATCGCGCGGTGTTATACATATGAGCTAGACGTTTATAAAAAAATATTAATTATTAAGTAAATAGAAAAATATAACCAGTACTGGTCAAATCCCGAAAATCCCGGGA
>NW_016191840.1:0-3519 GCF_001687245.7 Rhagoletis zephyria | reverse complement strand
AATTTTTCATATTCAAAAATATTTTATTTTTTACAAAAATAGCTTGAACTGAGATTTTTCAGCCATCTGGTGGTTGAGACTAAAATTACTTTTTGCACTATAGCAACCAAATCACATTTTCAAAAAATTGTTTTAGAAATGATTAATAAATCATCATTGCTATCTACAATATAAATCAAAAGATAACAATTTAAGTTTACGCCGTCAAGTATCATTAAATTTTTAAAAATCATTTTAAAGTTTAAATTGTAAAAATTATTCTGATTACAAACTTTATTTTTGTTTTTACAAAATGAAAACTGTTTTCCCTTCTAAACTACTTTTGGCCACTTGTTTACTGTTCATCGCAAAAACCTCAATAGCGGATGAAGATCTCAGCGACGTGGCTGCTCTCAAAGGGCAAACCGATACTTTAGAAGCCAGTTTTATGCAGATTGAGCAAAAGTTTGCTACTGCAGTCCTGTCACACAATGGCACAGCTTTCAATGAAACACTGTCTGACATCAGACAGGCCAAGGTCAAACTGTACCAGACACAGGCGGCCATTCACANTAGAAGCCAGTTTTATGCAGATTGAGCAAAAGTTTGCTACTGCAGTCCTGTCACACAATGGCACAGCTTTCAATGAAACACTGTCTGACATCAGACAGGCCAAGGTCAAACTGTACCAGACACAGGCGGCCATTCACAAGGCAATATCCACAGTCCACTCTACACTGTTCATCGTTCGCATGGAGGTGGAAGGATACCGCGTAAAGGCGGAAAAGATCAACTCTGCTCTAAACTGGGTCGCCCATGAAATTTTGGGCTACCAGGCGGGCATCTCCGAGCTGGTGCACCGACTGTATGCCGAGTCCATTGAAATTGTGATCAAGCTGCAGGTGGGCCGGTACGAGCATCTGGTGAAGGCGGCGCTGAAGGTGCAGAAGGGGATCAGCAGTCTGCTGACCAAACTGGACAATGGAACGGGCAATGCAACCTTCCAGGAAGTGGAAAAGATCCGTTCAGACTTGCAGATAGTTATTGACGACTCAGTGGCCATCAAATCGACGATTTCGCTGCAGTACGAGTCAGTTCGAGAGACGCTCGAGTACCAGAGCACTGAAATTAGCCTAGCGCAGAGGTACACTGTTGAGCGGATGATTGCAGAGATGGGCAATCTAGTTCACTACACCGATCACTACCGAGAGTTGATTGTCAAGGTTTTAACAGGAAAATAGTTGTCACCAGCTTACTGGCGTGTGTTTTTTGTGTTAAAAATAATTTACAAAATATAAAATGCAGCAGTTTTTAATCAGATGACTTGCATCGCGTAAAAGAGTCCATTTTGTCCGTTTTCCTCGTAGTTTTCAATTACTCTTGGAAAGCCAAGCACTGAAAGCCACTTGCACTTGTCGCACAGTTTCTCAATAAAACGGTTAAAAACGCCGTCAGTGTCAAATGACCTGGGATTGGCCATTGACCAGCAGATGATGCCGCCTTTATAAAACAAAGATTTACAGTTAAAATTTAAAAGTTAAACTTTTGTCAACAAAAGATGTACCTGAATTGACAATTCTCAGCACTTGTTCAAGGGCGTTCACATCGAGTGCACCGTTTTGAGTGCCACCAAAAGCACCACCGATTATGACCACCTCGTAGGTTCGATTTGCAATAGGCAGCTTCACGTCTGCTGCCAGCGGGNGACAATTCTCAGCACTTGTTCAAGGGCGTTCACATCGAGTGCACCGTTTTTAGTGCCACCAAAGGCACCACCGATTATGACCACCTCGTAGGTTCGATTTGCAATAGGCAGTTTCACGTCTGCCGCCAGCGGGGACTGCAGCACAGACCGGTAGACGTTATCAGCTTTCAGCTTCTCAACCGTTTCATCACTCTCCACCAGTGCATCGACCTTGCTGAAACCGTTATCTTTGAGAACGGCTCCAATCTGCCCGTCAGCCAGAAGATCGAGCACTGCACTGTCTTTCTCGTAGTTCATCTCCAGAAAGGAGATCACTGCCAGAGTTGAGGGACTGACCATTGTGGTGGTGGTGGTGATTTTGGTTAAGATTACAATAAAGATGACTGTAATGATATGTAACTGATGATATTCCTGGTTGATTAGATGAGATGATGAACTGCGTTGGTGGCTACTTCATTAAATGCTGCTGACTGAAAGGTGATCAATGAAGGTATCAGTGTGCCATAGTGTTGCGCTGAGGATGGTACTGATGCTACTACTGCTGACAGCTAAGCAGAAAATATCATCAACTGCTGAACTTGCAAACTAAACATTCAAAGAGCAGTGACAGATATCATCGTTTCAGCAACAGTTTGGCCAATCAACAAGTGGTACTACTGCGGCAATCATTGCTGGTGGTGGTGGTGGTGGTAGCGTTGATCTGTTGCTTTGATTAGTCGAGTTGACACTACTACTACTTCTACCAACGCCAACTGTGCGATATGTGAGGAGGAAGCAGAAACAACAGCAGGAGAAGCGACAGAAGTGTTTAGAAGTCAATTGGCAGTTGGTGCTGCCAGACGACGCAGTAGCGAAGATATGTGCTAGGAGGCAATGGAACGGACACACTCTAAGCTATCATGTAGTGAGCATGTTGAGAGAGCGAGTGAGAGAGCGACGTGTCTGCAGCCACCAATGATAGTGGCTTGCTAATGGCCGTCCTGACGCCAGGCGTGTAAAGTGTCCTCTTGTGCAGCTCGCTCGCTAATGTGACGACGCCAAACGATGCTCGAAAGACAGCTGCTGCTGTGTAGCTACTAGTAGTGGTAGTAGTAGCAATTACCAATATCGGCGACAAGCATGACAAGTCTCCTTGTGTGTGTGCTGACCAGTGTCAGTGTGCAAACTAGTGGCAAAAGGGCTCACTCAAAAAGGCTTTTTTGAAGTTTGATTTGTTTTTTTGTTGAGCGGCATTTCAGCAATGTCCGTGTTTGCACCACTGTAATTTGCCGCTATTTTCTCAGTTATGAAATAAAGAAAATAAATGTGTGAAATGGAAGCAGTATGCATGCACACAGTAGTGCTCGCACAAGTGGTTCATGCACAGGAAATGAACGTTGATGTGCACTGAATTGGCTGTCTATTGTTTCCTTCTTCTTTCAAATGAAAACAATGTTGACAAATTAAAAAAACAAAAGGGAGAAAACGTTGAAAAGATTATAAAACCAAATTTATCTTAAACGGAAAAATTATTTTTTGCAAATAAAAAACTTTATTTTTAATCAATAAAAAGTGCAATAATTTTATTGTCATTAACAACTGTTTTTAGTTAATTCCTATATTTTACTTTTTGTAGTGTACATCCTTTTAAGTAATTATTGCACTTAAATGTTTTCCAATTAAATAAAACAGAATAAGATAATAATGTATACTTGAATAGCCTGGCATTTTTTGCAAAGTAAACAATCCTATCTTTTGGCAAATAATGGTTATTAGACAAACAGACTTGTATTTTTTATTTTTTACAAAGTTATATAAATAATACTCAAGAATTTGTTCAAACAAAATTAAAAAAT
>NW_016191839.1:0-3519 GCF_001687245.7 Rhagoletis zephyria | reverse complement strand
GCGGCATATGTTGGCGCAAGTAATATGGCGTATGCTGTAAAGAATGCTGTGGCTGGTGATAGCTCTGGAAATGATTACTGCTGCCGGTATTGGTATTATTGTTATTGTTATTACTGCCATTGCCAGTGTTGTTTATGTGGTGACCATGCACTTGCTGTGACGGTCCAGGCTCTCGCAAGCGTGGCCGTCGTATCGGTGGACTTCCCTGCTGCATCTGAAAANTATTACTGCCATTGCCAGTGTTGTTTATGTGGTGACCATGCACTTGCTGTGACGGTCCAGGCTCTCGCAAGCGTGGCCGTCGTATCGGTGGACTTCCCTGCTGCATCTGAAAAAGAAGCCATAAAACAGTTAAATAGCATCTCATAGTTCCTCTCAGATATATGTACATATGTAGGCGCGCTAACCTGAGTGCGAGGCGAGCGTCGTTGCTCCCAAATTGCAGGCGGTGACTGGCTGGGCATGCGACCGGAAATGCGGCGTCTTTTGCGCGAAGGACTGTCCGATTTCAAACCGTTGGGCCCGCTGCTGAGCGAAGTGGTGGATCCTAAAGCACCAGAAGAGCCAGTCGGTCCATCAAGTAGGCTGGCAACGCTACTGCTGCCACCAGCTAAGGCTACAGCCGAAGTTGAGGGTCCGTTGCTGTTGTAATGATTATGGTGGTGGTAATGGAAGGAGCCGGAACCACCATTCTGATGCCCGTTACGGCCATAATTATTACCATTACGCAAAGTACCGTACCCATTGCTGCTACCGGCGCCGCTGATATTCAGCTCTGCTCCTCCTCCACGTTCAGGACGATTATCATTGTGGAAGTCCCCGTTCCGGGAATGGTTGCTGTTGTTATGGCCATCAAAGTGCTGTGAAAAAATATGTAGGTAAATCGGCATGAATCTTCAAAATTGGACTGGAGTGCACAGTATTAGGGAACACACATACATACTTTAGAGTGTTGCAGAACAATAGTCAAATTTTTGTACCGAAATTCCCCAGTGGGAAAATGGGAATTCATTCCATTTTTCTACCAAGAAAAGATTAACAAGTACGGCTGAACGAAAAATTACATCGCAATGTAAGCGAGCGGATGAGTGTAATTTTGAAGTCGCAAACGAAACAAAAAGTTTGAAAACGTTTGTTTCACGTTATCTCAACAGCTGGATGGGTGTTCGACTGCCGTGTTGTGTTGGTCACGGGTTCAAAACCTGTGGCACGGACTTCATTTTTTATTTGTATTTATTTTTTATTATTTTTTTTTAATTCCATTTATGGTTTCGTAAAGCGCAATGCATACTTTCGTATGAGACTCCTGTGGAGAAACTCTTGCCTTCTTTTCGTGCGTAGGTTACTTTTTGTATTCCTTTGCATTACCTTTTCCCACTGGGTCGATATCCATATCCCTATTTTTTCCTTTTCACCTAAATAACGTATGTACATAATAAAATTAACAAAATTACTCTCACTTTTTTTAACTTCCAATAGCATGTTGATAACCTAAAATCACATGTACAGTGGCTCAAACAAGTGTTCATGTGTTCATTTTTTTAATATTCACAACATTTTTAAAGTACATTTTTTTTGTAATTTTTCTAAAACATGTTATTTAAGCCTTGGCGTCATGAAGTGCAATTTTTAAGTGGCTAAAAAACCGCGTTGATTTGTAATAATTTCTTCTTTTTTTTTTGCTGACGAATTTTCGCATTTGTTTCTATATAAGCATTAGTTTCTTATGAAATAAAATTCGGGAGACCGTTCGCAATGAATTTTGTAAAAATCCACGCTAGTTTTTGTAAATTACACTGGTTATAGTACAAAGCACCGCAAAAGCAGTCACTAAAAAAATTCCGAAAAGTCTGCGGGACTGTATGCCGATTGAAACTTACACTTCTTTAGACTAAAATTGTATGGGCTATAAAACGGCATACACAAAAATGTTGTAAATATTCATATTAAAAAGCTCTAAATTTTGTTGAATTTTTCCTAAATTTTGTATAAAGTTTGAAACTTTGATTTATATGGTTTCGACTAAAGCTTGGAACTCATTTTTGTAGGAAAAAAAATTACCTCGAAAAATATTGTGAATATAAAAAAAAAAATTAAACACGTGAACACTTTTTTGAGCCACTGTTACTAAGATTGAGCTCGTTTATCGCACAAATGCTGTATTCATCACTGTGTGAGAAGTATGAACACATTTTCGCGCGGCGTGGGTATCTAAAAACCCCTTCACATGACGACAGGAGTGTCTTGATAACGCGCGCTTACATTGCCTTGCATTTTGCTCAAGGTGTTCACATGTTAGCGCGCGTTAGACGCTCATCATACAGCAACAAAAATTCCAATTCGTAGATGCTCGTAAGGCCAAGGGTCAAAAAAAAGGGCAAAAAAAAATAAAATTAGCCTCTTATGTTCTGAGACACCCTAATGTTCATTTATATACATACATATGTTTATGCGCTAACGAAAAAATACTCACCATGTTATTCATACCACTGCTGGTATTGCCATTCAAATTGCCACTGTTGCTATTATTTCTTTCAAATAATCCTGAGTTAGATGCATTACTGCCGTTGCCATTGTTGTTGTTGTTGTTGTTGTTGTTATGCCGACGATTCTGCTCACCGTACTGATAGTGATTCTGTTGGTTGTGATGATTGCTGCCATAATATTCGCCATTATGGCGGTGCTGCATCATAGAGTTACCGTTACCACTAATACTGTTATTTTGATTTCCGCCAGGGCGTCGGTAATTGTTGTTGTTGTTGTTATTATTGTTATATTCACCATGACTACCACCATTATCCATGCTGCCACGACCATTATTGCTAAAGCGTAGGTGGTGTCGCAAGTGTTGCTGCTGTCCAAAATCCATAGAATTGAATGGTTGATGGTAGTTGCTGTTGTTGCTGTTGTTGCTGCTGTTGATATTGTTGTTTGTTATATTATTGGTATTATCACAAATCAAGTTGCCATCAGTCGAGTGTGTCAAAATAATGTTATTATCATTATAATTGTTGTTGTTGTTGTTGTTGTTCATTTCATTAAGAACATTCAATGTGTTGAACGGCTCCGTCGTTGGGACAGAGGAAGAGGCACGCACATCAACGACACGCATTGAGGATGCCCCATGGGTTTGAGTTTCCGACGAGTTCGCAGAGATTCCAGAAGAAGATGAAAAAGGAGAAGAGAATGCAAGAAGAGCGGAGGAAGTAGAAGTGGAAGGAGAACAATTAGAGATCGCAGACGCGTACACCGGAATGGACGGATGGCGATTTCGCGTTTTTTGCATGGACGATGACGATGTTGTTGTTGTTGTGTACAATGATGAGTTCAATATGGATGAAGTTGTTGATGCAGTTGGTAATGTTGTTGTTGTTGTTGTTATTGTTGTTGTTGTTGGTTTTGTCATCGTCCCATTTGGGGCAGGTACATTCGTTGGAGATGTTGTTGTTGTGATTTTATTGTTTATAGTATTTTTAGTTGTTCCATTAAAAATCAAATGATTTGACATTGTAGCCATTG
>NW_016191838.1:0-3519 GCF_001687245.7 Rhagoletis zephyria | reverse complement strand
GAAGCCTTCGGCATAGCCGAAGACAGCGCTGCTCTTACTTGTTTCACCTTTTTTAGTGCTTTTGTTTGTTTGGTATGCGGCTGATATATGCGCGTGTTAATTGCATCGCAGGCATTCTACTCCTTTTGCCATTTCTACATACTCGTACGCTTACATGTGTGTCGAAAATATTTATTACCGTTACAAATTGTAACTAAATGAAAATTTTCATTACGTATTTGGTTTTAGTTTATTTGTTGTGCATGCGTGCGCTGGTATGGTTTTTTCTTTGTTTCGTGTTGGATTTTTTTCGGGGTGAGCGCCTAAAACTAGGCTAAACGAATATGAAATATTTTGGACTCGAATCATGAGTTGAGTGTATTTTACTGCACAATTCCGGCTAAGATAGTTAAAAGTCTTTTCAAAGGCAAGTGAAACACAGTAGGGAAAAAATTTTGAAAGATTGTGTTTATTCTGACTCGAATGTTTTACGAAAAGCAAAAAGGTCCCTTGCCAACTTTCATGGTGAAAAGTTCTTTAGAAAGCAAGCGCTTGTAAATATATAATTTTTCTCGCTCTGCTCCAACAGTCACATTGGCCTAGTGAGCAAAGCGCTGGCGTGCCATTCGAGAGAGTTTATTCTTTCGTTTTTAGATTTTATTGCTGTAAAAAGGAAAATGTATGCATACATTTTTTTTAGAATTTGAGTTTAATTTTAGATTTTATTGTCTTAAAAAGAAAAATTATTATGTTATTTTTAAATTTCACTTAATTTTTGGAAACATAAATTTTCTTCTTTTCTAGTTCAATTTCTTTTTCATCTTTTAGTTTAATTTTTTTAGATTTGATTGTTAATTTTTTTTTTTGTTTTTAACCGACTTCAAAAAGGGAGGAGGTTATGAAATTGTCGGAATATTTTTTTTATGTATGTTACAGCATAACTTTGGACCACGCTAACCGATTTCTATAATTCTATTTTTAAAGGAATGATCGTACCTCCGACGTACCATACTAATTTGATTTAGATCCAATCATGGGGTCATGGATAAATTAACGGTACTTTTCAATTTCTATATGAGAATTGAAGTCGAGTTTGTTTTTTGCTTAAAAATTACTTGTTTAGTTTCATTTAACTTTTAGGAATTTATTTGTTTTTAATTTTTAATTTTTTACTTTCTCCTTTTAATTTATTTATTTTTTTTTTTAATTTTTTTAATTATGTAGGTAATTTTTTTAAAGAGAAAATTATTATTTTTTAATTTCATAAAATTTTTAGGCAATTTGATTTCTTTTTCTTTCAATTTAATTTTATTTAGATTTATTGTTAAGAAAAAATTTTATTACTTTCATTTAACTTTTAGGATTTTGTTTTCTTTTTTCATTTTTGCTTCTTTAATTTAATTTTCTTTAAATTTTTAACTTATATTATTTTAAAGGGAAAATATATATTTTTTTAATGTCAAAGTTTTTATGCACTTTTTTTGTTGTAATTTAAGTTTCTTTTAACGTTTTAGTAAGTATAATTGTTTTTTATCGCTTAGTGTACACAAAGTTATTTTATTTATTTTTTTGTTAGATTTTAGTTTTTATTGTTTTAAAGAGAAAAATATATATAATTTTTAATCTCATTTAATTTTTACAAAACTTATTGCTAAAAGACAAACAGTCTTTCGATAGATAGAAAGAGCTTTCAAGATAGTTGCCAGAGTTTTCTCTTTCGAAAGACTCTGGTGAGTTGAAAGACTCTGGTGAGTTGAAAGACAGCTGCCAGAACTGCCTTGTTAGTTGTACGCGGTGGTGGGTTGGTCACCGTCAAAATTTTGATGGATGGTGACTGAGCTGTTGCGCCTTCTGAACATGCCCATAGTTACAAATTATATCTGAGATTTTTTTTTGCTTAGCCTCCCATTGGCTTGGAGACACATCTTCTCGTCTGTGCTTGAATAGCAGCGCTACTGGAAGATCTGCTAATAAAGCTTCCAAAGAATGGGTGTTTATTGAGAGGTCCACATTTTGCACACTGGGATAGTTTTGTAAAAACACACGAAGCTATACATACATGTATACATATATGTATGTATTTATGTATGTACGCATGCTTTGTTAATATTTATTTCCCTCTAATTAAAATTACCAAAGAAATGTAGAATTGCATTGGCGCTGTCATAAAAAATGCTGTGCGCATGGCTGCATGTGTAAAAAACCGTAAATAGCATACATACATGTATGTATATAAGCGCAAGCTAGAACAAAAATAATTTTTTTATGTACATGTACATATGTAGTGGTGAAAAGCAACATATATGAGTGTATGAATTATAATGAATATTCCTCTAATTAACAATTTTAAATAAAACGAGTTAATTTACGTGACAAACAGAAACACGAAATGTGAAAATACATACAGTGACTGATATTCACATTTTTTTTTATTCAATTCTTTGTTTTTTATATTTTTGTAAAAAAGATTGTCAAAGCTTTAACCTAACCCGTATAAATTAAAGTTTCAAAGTTCTTAGAAAATATAGAAAACTCAAACAAATTTTAGGCAAAATTTCAAATTTTCTGTGGGATTTTCATACGTTTTTCGACACAACCATGATTTTTTTATGAAATGAAATGCGGACGGATTTCAAATAATCAACGCCAATTTTTTATAAATTGAACTTCATTTGACTAACATTGTATGGGCTATAAAGCTGCAAATCCAAAATTGTTCTAGAAATTCAGATTGAAAAGTTTGAAATTTTAATGAAAATTTGTTGAGTTTTTGAGCTAGACTTTTATTATTATTTTTCTATGAAAATACCGTCCAAGCTTTGACCAAAAACATATAATTCACAGTTTCAAACTTTATACAAAAATTCAACAAATTTTCATCAAAATTTCGACACTTTAATCTGAATCTTTAGAACATTTTGGCTTTGCAGTTTTATAGTCTAATGAAGTGCGAGTTTTAAGCGGCTAAAAAATCGCGTTGACGTTAGAGAATTTTGAGTTTAGGGTGTTTTGTTATTGTTATTGGAAATCTCCTACAGAGAAACAAAATTTTCCGAACGAAAAATATTGATATTCAAGAATTCTATGTCATTTCTATGAAAAAGTGTTTATTCCCCATATAAAATACATGAAAAACTTCATGGGCTTTGAGACTGTTCTAAATATCTACTTTTTTTTTAACAAAAAATACGGGTATCCTTTTTTCCTTTCCTTTCCTTTCCTGAGAACAAATAAAACAAGTACCTTTATCCTTTTCGAAACAGTGATTTTTAAATTTCCCTAGCCTCCTGTATTAAAATTGAGTGTTCATAAAAAGTGGACTTAGCAACTTTGCACTCTAAGCTAGCGATATGTATGTATGTATAAGTATAAACCTAGTATATATGCGCGTAGTTATACCAGCTGTAAATTATAACGTTGCTGAAGTCACACAACTCAACGCAGAGCAAAGCCGCAAGCAAGCTAACGAGCTGATGAACTAAAGCACTTCACTATATACATACATATGTATGTAACGCCACATATTAGCAATTAAAATTT
>NW_016191836.1:0-3519 GCF_001687245.7 Rhagoletis zephyria | reverse complement strand
TGGTCCATGGTTGATGTGCTCTTTCTGCTGACGAGTGGCGGTGGGTGCTAAGGCAAAGGCCTCTTCAGTGAATGTGAGCGCTAGGTAAGGCTAGTCGGGTAGAACCAACGTTATTCTGGTTAGCATCTGTTGGCAATCATCATCATCATCTTTTGGTGGTGAGCTTCACACCAGAGCTCTGGTAACCTGAAAAAAAGCACACGAAAGCACAAAAGCACACAACCAACAAAAATGAAAACACGAAAGCTGTCACCAGAGTGAAGAGTTAGCGAGACTTTTTTTTTATTTGTTCTCACAGGTGGCGTTACCACACTGTAAAATTTCGTGGATTGATTTAAATTCAATCAGCAAAAGGTACATTTCTTTTTGATTGGTAACTCTATTTATCGCTAACCTTACCCAATTCTACAACCACTTTTTTTACCGAAATTGTTACTTTTTACTTTTAATTAATTTTATTATCGTCTCACAGGCAAATGCCATTGAGTGTGTGTGTGTGTCATATGATGATCTAATCTGTTCGAGAATCCTTGCAGCAGCTGCAGATGCTACCACAGCTGAAAAGGTCGAAAAACTCAACAAGTTCAACAACAACAACCCGAAACAACAAGTGAAAACTAGAGTAGAACGAGAACAAATCATCGGCAAAATCAGCAGCAGCATCAGCAGAAAAGAGAAGATAATAAATAGGTAGGAAGGTAGGTAGGTAGGAAAAGTCCTCCTCCTCAAGGAAGAGTGAATAGAGTGTGTTAGTTTAAGTGGTGAGTTGAGTTGAGTCGATTCAAAGAAAATGAGGATGAGGATGCTGATGAAGAAGGATGTCGAGTAATGACGATGAGCGTGATGATGATGATGATAATGAAGGTAGTCTAGTGTGATAACTGCAGTTTGAGTATTCCAAATAGTAGTGGAGTAGTAGTGGAAGGTAGGTCGCTTCTTGATCATCAGTTGCGTTCTTCAAAGTACGCACTACAAATCCTTTTTTGTTGTCGTTGATGTCGTCGTCGTCGTCGTTGTCGACTTTGATTCCTCTCCATCAGCGTTCCTCATCGTCGTCTTCTCAACACCATTGCCATTGACACACTTGCCCACTACTTCNCGTCGTTGATGTCGTCGTCGTTGTTGTCGACTTTGATTCCTCTCCATCAGCGTTCCTCATCGCCGTCTTCTCAACACCGTTGCCATTGACACACTTGCCCACTACTTCCTCCTTACCTCCTCCTCCTTTATTTCTTCCTCCGCCGACCAGCAGCTTCCTCAGGCCGTAGTTGTCGATGAAGAGGTTGGCAAAGAGACAGAAGAAGGTGACGTACACCAGAAAGCCAAAGGTGGCCGTCTTCATGGGAATGTCGCAGTAGCCACCGGTGAGCTTCACCGCAAAGGCGTACGAGCTGACGTAGAAGCCAAAGACCATCTGGACGATCTGCAGCGAGGTGACCACCATGGCGATCGGTCGCGGTACGGACACCTGCAGCGCCCGAAAGGCGTAGTACCCGTACATGATCGAGTGGACGCAGTAGTTCATGGTGACGAACCACCGACCGAGGCTGATGTTCTGTCCGAAGCTGTACCAGGTGTACACCTAGAAGGGAGAACAACAAAATGGTTAGCAAACGACAGAACTTGGAAAACTCTCAAAAAGAGTACTGACCAAAGCGAGAATGTGGTGGAACCAGTGGAGGAAGATGAGCCGCTGCTTGCGCAGCACAATGAAGACCGTGTCACCGAGTTCGAAGATCTTCGAGAGTGCAAAGAGCCACATCCAGTACTGGGCGCGGCCGTTGGTGCAGGCGACGCAGACGGAGTGGTCGAGGCCGCGCAGCACCAGCGACTCGTACATCTCCCCCAGCATGTGGTAGCTGCCGGCGGCGCTGAAGGCGGTCAGGCCGACGTTCCACAGCGTCAGCGTCCGGCGCAGCTTGAAGGGCGTCCGCGTGCGCATCAGCTGCTGCAGCGAGTAGATCAGCACCATGTAGACGATGCTCACGTAGGCGGTGTAGTGCCAGTTCGCCTCCATCCACTTCAGCGAGGGATTCAGCGACCAGTCGAGGATGGAGAAGGCCGGCTGGCACTCCTGGTACACCAGGGACGGATGGCCGCTGGACATGTCTGGTGGATTGATGGTGGTGGTAAAAAAGAGGAAGATTGGAGATCAAAAGAAGGAGGTGGTGGTGGTGGTGGTAGAGTTGGTGGAAAAGGAAAAAAAGTCAAAAAAGAGAAGTGTTCGTGGTGGTAAGAATCAAATATAAAATAAAAGCTTGTGTGCTTTAGCGGCCGCTGATAAAGTGATCTGCTCGCTCCTTGCGGGCTGGTTGTCTTTTACTCCCCCTCTAATCAGCAGCAGAAGCAGAAATGTGGACAATTTGTCAGCTGACTAACTGTCTGTCTGTCTGACTGACTGGCTGGTTGTCTGCCGACTGCACAAACACTAAAGTTCGTCTGTCTGGTGAACTTTATGACAGTCGTCGCTGGCTCTTTGACCGGTCAATCAGCAATCTTGATAATTGCTGATTGAGAAAGAAGAGAGAGAGAGAGAGAAGAGGAAAACGGCTGATTGCTAAACACTGCTGATCATGTTCGGTAGAACAGCTGATTGATCTAGGCAGACAACGCAATGATGAAATATAAAAGAGAACGATTGGTTGAGGGAAAGGGGAGGAAACGTACTTGTTGGTGGTGGTAGTGAAAGAGATGTGATAATGACAAAGGTGGTGAAACGAATTAAAGCCACAGGAGTTCACCACCAACACACACTGGTGGACTGTCAGACTAGCAGTGCACAACTGGAGCAACGGCAGCGGGCTACTCCATAGGAACTGGACGGGCGGCGCAAAAGTTTCAGGCGCTGGAGAAAGGATCAGGATCAGACGAGAAAGTGGAGTTGCCAAATTGGGCGCTGGGAAGTGGCGGTGATGATGATGATGATGGTAATCAAATGCAGTAGGAGGAGGAAAAAAGGAGGAGGAGAAAATGAAGGAGAGCAAGTGTTGAAGTGAAAATGAGAGAAGTGTTTGCACCAAAGAAAAGGTTTTTTTGCTGTTCTTCAGTTTACCAAAGTGATCAAGTGGGGAAGAGGGGAAAAAAGATTTCTCGGTACTGAAGGAAAAGAGAAGTACTCGTTTGGCCTGAAAACTCAACTACTCTCATAAAAAAAGAGTAGACGGTAGTAGACCAAAACCTTCAACTCGTCGTCAGGACTCAGGAAAAAGAACAGCAGCAGCAGCAACAGGTGGTCGAACTCCGGTGCATTCAGTTCGACTCCTGACTTCACTCTGTCCTCCCTCCCTCTCTCGAACACTTTTTTGCACTGCTCTCCCCTGTGTTAGCAATCGGCGACGGCAGCAGCAGTGACAGCAGCAATCATAATTTGGTATGCCGTGTGTATTTGTGGGGAAAGAGAGAGAGAGAGAGAGAGAGAGATTGTCTGTCCCCACAGAGTCCACAAGAGAGAGAGAGACACTGCTACACTGCTGCTGCTGCTGCAGCTGCTGGGAAATAGCTGTGCTCTCTTTTGACTAC
>NW_016191835.1:0-3519 GCF_001687245.7 Rhagoletis zephyria | reverse complement strand
GGCAACATCACCAAAGGAAAACTTTTGTTTGCAGCCTGCAAGCAATTAAGGGGTTTGGCACGAGTTGAGCATGAACTAAAAAATTTGTTTTTCCGCGCGTAGGTGTGTAAGTTTTGCCAGTTTAGCTATACAGTGGGTTTTCAACTTTTTATTTCCACTTAAGTTGCATCATAAATTTCGCTTTTACTTTTACAGTTGGTGTTTATGTTTATGGTTAAGCTAAAAAACCATTTCTATCAAATTGTTGAAGCATCTGCCGAATTCTCAAATGCAATGCCATTATTAGCCAAATATTTATTGGTAAAGAAATGAGCTTCACTTGCACTAAAACGTTTACTAGCAAATAGCAACGAATAGACGAATGAACGTTTGCATCAGATTTGGATAAGATATTTGAGGGAGCAAGAATGGATATGAAATTAAATTTTTATTTTGATTATATGGTTAGTTGAGTAGATATTTCGCTTCATTGAAAACATTAAAATCATATTTGGGTTTATACACTCACATGCATACATACGTATATACAGTTTGGGTCATATTTATAGCACGCTATTTCAAAGTGATATTGTTTGTCACTTATGTTTACTTACTTAATTAAAGTACAGCTCATTCTTATACAAACCCCATATAAACCAATTTTAAAACTTTGTAGAAAACTACAAAAAAATGCAACACATTTCCACTCAAATTTCAAACTTTTTCTCAGAAGTGTTAGGTTTTTTCAGTATACAGTTTTGTACTCCAATTTTATTTATTTCGAAAAAATCAGGGGTAATTTTTAGTCACTTAAAACTTGCACATTATAAGATTAAAATAGAATGGGCTATAAAACTGTACGAAAATCTGTTTTTCATGGCAGAAATACACTCGCAGGTTTGCCATTGCCTGCCGAGGGGCGACTGCTATTAGAAAAAAACTTTTATTGTTTTTTTATTTTTTGAAGTTGGGTTGAACCCAGTCCCTGCCGAATGGTAGCCGCAATTTCTAAACACCATACTGCAACGGCTGCCAAATATTTAATACAAAATATTTAATACCAAAAACAAAACCCTGTTTTTAGGTGCACCCGCGTGAGGTCCAACTAAAAAGTTACGAACCCACTCGCAATAATCTTCAAGCTGCTGGGGGTAACTTTAACCCGCTGAGTGACTGAGCTCTGCATGCGGGATGCTAGAAGGATGGGCGAGGAATACAAAATGGTGGAATCTACAGACAAGACTACAAAAGCACAAAGAATACTTAGGCTATGATCGGGGTGAATGTCGATCAAAGGTTGCTCCTGCGGGAGTTATGCTGCCCAACTCCGCTACCGAAGAAATTACCTTCTGCTGCTTCTTGGAGTCGGCTTGCGCCATCTTTCAACTCACCTACCCAACAGCAGTCTAAGTGCCGCTTCCGGCAATTATGAGAATTAAGAAGAAAGCATACAATCTAGTACCTCAACTGGTACTTTAAAACTTTGAACACTTTAATGCGCTAACAGTAAAGACGTTACCTTTTAAATGATCTCTTTATTCTGCCTCGGCGCGTAGGTAGGAGCTGGCCGCAAACTACGCGCGACAATATATAAGGGCTGTTCAGGATCTTGCGCATTTGCGTAATCGTTGAATTTGTAAATTCACAACAATAACATGCACACGGTTGCCATGGAAGCAAACACAAAATTTGCAAATGCAATCCCAACTTGCAAATTCCAGACCATTTCCACAACATCTTGAACAGCCCTGTAGGAACTTAAAGCAGTTTTAAATCATCGTCTGCCCATTTGAGTTAACGAACAGATACATGGAATTTTCTCTGAAATATCCACATAAGTCTATATAAACCTCGATTCCGTAAATTATGGACATATTAGCTTATAACTGGGTACTTATTCAGATTTGGGTTAGAGTTTGAGAATTAAGCAACAGAATATGATTTTTATGTTTAAACGGTTCAAAAGCATATCGCTTCGAATGAAAAGTTGCTAAATCGACTTAATACGAAAACTTATTATTTTGACATTGAAAGCAGGGGCTAATCAAAATACATCGTTTCGAAAAAGATTAAGGTAGTTGTTTTATTTTCCCTCGATTACATTCAATGAAAGGCAATTTTGCTAAGTCCGGAAGAGGCATCGAAAATCCAATAAAACAAAAATAATACGAAATCTTTTAATAATGATCTAATGTTTTGCTTTAAACACGCAAAATATTTTATTTAAAGATTTGCGAAACACTTGAAGGAAATAGCTAGAAGAAGTTTTTCATCTCTTGTAAAACTAAAAAAAAAAATTGGACTTAGCAACTTTGCACTCTTAGCTAGCGATATAATTCGAACAATATACATGTCTGCACATGTGAATGCTGAATTTCCCAATTTTATAGACGCACTAGCCCAACAGTTTAAGAATATTGTCACGGATGTCCTTATACCAGTTTATGTCAGCTCGAGATTTCTACTGGAAGCACTTAGTTATTATAACTATACACCCACAATCCGAAAAAAAAACAGTCCAGCAACAAATAAAGCAACAAAATACAAACGAAACGCTAGGAAAAATGAAAAAAAAAACAAAATTTTCAGACTCATAAGAATAACAACTTCAGCAAGGGAAACGACTCGGCTGTGAAAGCGAATTGGCTGGCTAAAAGTAATGTGCTATAAAATTGCTATGTATTGTTATGGCTAAATGTATATACTTATATATATATATATATATATAAATAAGTGTGTGCTTTTCCATGTTTATTATGTGTCTCTTGTTATTGTATTTTTTGTCTTTACTGCAGATGCTGTGCTTTTTTATCCTAAATTTCGTCCTGCAACCGGCAGACGCAAAGCAAATTTGATTTTGTATAAAATCCGAAATATGACAAAAGTAAGCCATTAAAGGCATTTAAAGCAGGCCCTATATGCTCATACATACATACATTGAGTTGCACAGCTTTATTTATTCAAGCTGCCTTATGAACGTATGTACATATATGGTCTATACGACCGGAGCATGACTTTGGGCGTTTTATGGCACTTTGTGGTTTGTCTTGTTGGTGAGAGAATCTATGTATTTGTACATATCGTCGCTAGACACGAATAAAGGCGCGTCATTGTTTAGACGCATTGACGAAACAAGACGCGTAAAAAAACTTCGGCGAAAAAAGACGTTTAAACCTAGTTGACGGCGAAAAAAGACACTTAAACATGGATTTATACCTAGCCAAGGACTGTCCCTTAAGCAATATTCCCGAAAACGCTTTGGGGAACGCACATCTATTACACCCGCAAATATAGCTGACCGCGAAAATTATTCACGCGTCTTTCTTCGTCGTCGACTAGGTTTAGGCGCCTTTCTTCGCTGAAGTCGCGTCTTTTTTCGCAATTTCTGAGCTCACGCCAGTATACACGTCTAGCGACAATATTTATTTATGTATATAAGTAAAATAAATATACACAACAGTATGTGTGTACATACATATGTATATAGAAAGCAAAATACCCTGCAAACCAAAGTTCCCGAAATCTTAAGGAAATCGTTAG
>NW_016191834.1:0-3519 GCF_001687245.7 Rhagoletis zephyria | reverse complement strand
TGGAAAATTGTACGCGCTCAACTATTTAAACACTAATTAAGCGCCGCGCTCGATAATCCGTCAGCATTTGAAAGAGCGTATGGCCACGAACAACTCGAGTATATACAAAGTGTTTTCGGGTAGGGGACGGAAACAGGACAAATACTCGCTATTCTAAATAATCAAAACGGTACTAATTTTAATTACCTTCCAGTGTCTATCTGTTGCTGGCGTCAACTGTCGCGTACAACTGGCCATTGCGTGCTTTGTTTGTGTGGCTAATTGCCGAAGGAGATGGAATAGCGAAAGCAAAGAATTACCTGGTGGCATTACACTTCCACCTTTTGTCCCATTTACTACCTGAACTTACGGAATTTCTCTACTATACAAAATCAATTGTTTCCTGGGTGTGTTAAGTACTCGTACTTTCGGCCTATTTTCTCGCAGCGCTTACAGGTACTAAATATAGGGTGATGCAGAAATTTGACAGCAATTATTTATTAATGTTTATATTTATTTATTTTTTTGAAACAATTGGTACTACAGGTTTTGGCAAACTTATGCATGGAGCGATACTCAGTTGAACAACGCGTAAAAAAGATCCACACGTTTTATGAAAAGATCATCAACAAGTCAATATTTGGTGTGGTTTTTGGGCAGGCGGAGCCATTGGACCGTACTTCTTCGAAAAGGATGTCGGTAACGCTGTTTCGGTAGACGGACTACGTTATCGTGACATGTTAATAAACTTTGTACGGCCTGAGTTAGATGAGACGATTGTGGACAATATGTTGTTTCAACAGGACGGTTCCACTTGCCAAACAACGCATGAAAAAATGACACCATTGCCAACGAAGTTCCCACGAGGCATTATCTAACGAAACAACGATGTCAAATGGCCGCCGATACTTTACGATTTGGCACCATTAGACTTTTTTCCTATGGGGCTACGTGAAAAGTATGTTCTATGACAATAATCCTGAGATGATTTCAGAGCTCCAGATAGAAATCATACGTGTTTCATATAAAAGAAAATCTGCGATCTTATTGAATCACCCTGTACTATTCACAAGTCGTAAGGCAATGTGTTTGGCATTACCTTTGTTGACTGCCGCAATTGTTGTCGTTGCCTGCCGGTGAGACCTGTTCTGTTTTTAGTTTTGTATCGCAGTGATCCTGCGGCTTTTGTCTTCCTACACTTGTTTGTTTATGCAAATATTCGTTGGCGACACAATCCAGTTACTTCATATTTAAGTACAACTGCACTTTGTAATGGCTGAATAATGGGCGCGTCTTGACATGACGGCATAAAACAAAATAAAAAGACTAGGCAAAAATATATATGTAAAAAAAAAACAAAAAGAGAAGTACACAAAAAAAAGTAAGAAGGAACTAAAGGACATTCTGTGGTTGATGAAAATAGCAACGCCGCGGGTACTCTCATAGAAATGTAAATTCTTGTATAAAAAATACTAAATATTTTATGTATGCGAATGTTTTGGAAATTAGGTCACATGTGTCCTGTTAGAAAGAAATGATAATTATTTACGTATGAGTGAGGGCCTTTATATCCACATACACACATATATATGTATGTACCTTCAAATGTACGGCCGTATGTTTCAATATGCTTTAAAAGTGGTTTCCTGCATAAGCTGTGCTATGGGAATTTATTGAGATTGAGAGATTGGGTTGTTATGAGGTGAGGTTACTTTCGTGACATGATTTAGCTTTAAAAAAGTATTTGACGACAGTTCAACTTTCTACTTTCTTTTCGCACTAGTCTGAGACAAATTGAGCAACTAAAAGCAATAAGGTTCGCTTTCAGCTCGACTTCGGCCAAGAATTAAATTTCCTAAATTCCCCTAAAAAATTTATTACTTTCTAAGTGTCGTTTTCCCATGTGGGGTTTAAAATCTATCTGCCTATCAAACACACTCTTTCACAACAAAATTTCTATTCAACTATTTCGTTTCAACATATTTTCATACCGTGGTACTAGTTCTTAAGTGCAAAAAATTATTTTGAAAGCTTTTAAATGAGATAAAAATTAACCGATTTTTAGGATTCATTGTAGCTTCGAATTTAAAGCAAATATTCGAAAGGTCTGGACGAGAAAAAAAAACAAAAAGTGTAGAAGGAATCATAAAAGGCAAAATACTGAAGTCTTTGAGCAAAAAAAAAATAAAAATAAAAATCAATAAGGTCAACATCCCGAAAACTAAAAAAATCCCAAAAGATCTGCAGGCTTCACGAAAACTCTTGAAAAGTACCTAAAAAATCGCGGGTCTCAAAATATCTGAAAGCGACTGGCGAAATTCCCTCAAGTCCACGAAATATGTACACAGAAAAATCCAAAAGGTTCCGATAAAACAAAAATAATAAATATGCAAAAAATTGTGTTTTTCATAGAAAAAATCTCGAAGTGCTCTGAAATACCCCAACAAATGATTGAGACGATTCCAACTCATCACCCCATAAGTAACCGCGGCAGTAATGATTTGTTTCCATTCAAAAGTAAACCTTACTTATGCTATCTGCTCGGCAAGATCATTTCGAGTGTTCTTTTCGCAAACTCATCGCCCAAGCAGTTTTCTCCAATGTCACTGCTTGCTGGTAGCCATAAGTCTAATTAGCAGATATTGTTAGGGATTGACCAATGTTGAGTAAATCTTCAGTGAGCTCAGGGTCCTAATTGCCTTACATCAGTCAGTCTGTCGTCTGAAATTCTAAACATGATGTTGAGGTGGAGTTCCTGGCAGAAAATTCATACTATCCCTTCCAACAAGACTCGATCTATCCATGAAAAACTTCAGTGCTTCCTCTTTACAGCTTTTCCTACCGAAACTGAGTCATATGCAAAGCCAATATTGAACGAAGAAAAACGGATGGCTGCGTTACTGTATGGATTGAATAATGAAATTAAAGAAATACTTAAGGCAAAAAAATTTCTTTCATTCAGAAAATGCACCTACTTTAACTTCGAAAAAACAATGAACAAACTTAATAAATAGGTTGGTCTTCGGCGATAATTTATCGTAATTAAAAAAAAAAATCATTCTTGTGGTAAGGAACTTTCGTCGAAAGAAAGCGAAAAATGCGTTTAATAGATATTTTCACTGTGGAGCTTTCAATTCAGTTGATTTTTTGTACTGAAAATCTCACTACCCTTTTCTGTAAAACGGGTCTAAATGGGAAACTGAGGTTTGTCGAAAAAAAGTGAAAAAAATTTAAATACATACTCTTACGTCAAGTATTTAAGTATATCGAACTATAGATAAGCTATGTTGAAAATAAAAGCCACCTTCCACAAAAATGTTTTTTTCTTATTATTTGAGAAACCTATTAGCCTGTCCTCAGGTTCAAGAAGATACCGCAGTCATCAACTTTATTTAAATTATGTATGCGCATTTACTTCTACTCCTTACGGTAAATAACTTAAAAACAAATACGCGCATTGTACATAGAATGGCACCAAAATACAATTCGTTGGCGTGGGAAGTGCAAGTTTATCGATGGGAAAAAGCTCCAGTTTTAGCA
>NW_016191833.1:0-3519 GCF_001687245.7 Rhagoletis zephyria | reverse complement strand
TCACCTCAGCTCAATTCAACTCAACTTAGCTCACCTTAACTCACTTCAATTCCACTTATTTTTCTCAAAAATGTCTTCAAATGATTCAGAAATGCAACTAGATGCCTTAGGGATATTTCTCCATCAAAAATAAAATTTTGAAAAAAAAATCGCTTACGTTATTTTGGCGGTTAGGGCGCGATATTTTGTACTTTTTTCTACCAAAATTGCAATGTTTTTTGTAAGGACTATTACGCGGTGTAAGTAAGCTAGACATTTTTTTTTTACCCTTTGAACTTTGATTCACTTGGGCGAATCGAAAATACGCATCGAAAATTTTCATCTTTCGCACAGATTTTTTAGAACAAAATTAACCACATTTTTGCCAGTAACAATAGTACAAATTCTGAAAATTCGGATTTTTGACCCAACCTACAGTATGTGTGTAGGTACCTACGTACGTACGTAGGACGCATGTTAATTTGCATGTATTTAGCTATGCATGAGCTTATTTATACATTCAAATATTTGTGCAAAATGCTATGTAATTTACCAATTTCGTTTCGTTTGTTGCATTTTTTCATATCCGCAAATTTTCGCAGCACTTTTGCAGCCATTAGTCATTTCACGGTCAAATTCAATGTACATACATATATATATTTACGTACATACGTAGATGCACCTACATATCTGCTGTATAGTTCTAAGGTCAATTTGATCACTTTTGCGTTATCAACTAATTCAGTTGTCTCAGCGACTGACATTTTTGTTGCTCCTTTTAAGTATAGAAGGGATACACCAAGCCATCAGTCCATCAGTTTCAAACCGATGTACCCAAATACATACATACATAAAGATGCATGTTTGTATATCTGAGTTGCAAAATGTCTATACTTGGCGCAGTTGCGTTCATTGGGTGCACACGAAAATTACCGGATAAATCAAGTTATGATTGTAATTTGCTTGATTATGTTGATAAATGTGTTTTATATTGCAGCGCTAGCCCACACGTTTATATATAAATACATACATATGTACATATGTACATTGAGGCGCTCTCGTTTGGGTGCTAATCTACTTGTGTTTATAATAGATCTTGGCAGAATCTGATTTTTTATACTATAACTATTTTTGCAAAATTTCAATTTCAATTTGAAATGAACAAGATGTAAATAAATTATTATTTGATGCGATATGCAGAGGTAATATGTATGTATGTTTATGCAAATACTACTAAAAATAGTTAGTAGTGGCATAGCATGAAGGTAGAGTTCTCATCCCGAATGTGGGAGATAAAGACCCACTTCATCTAAAATCCTTCAGGCCAATCTGCCTAATTATAATTTTACTAAAAGCTTTAGAAAAGTTAATAGATAAGTATGAAAAGACTACTGTCTTATTGAACTATCCACTGAAACCGCCCTATACCCACTGAGTTAGGGTGAGTTTAGCTGAAATAACATTAATAGCGGTGAGTTGAGTTGAGTTGAGTTGACTTGGAGTGAGGTGAGGTTAATTGGCTTGATATGAAATTGGGTGAACTTGAATGAGGCGTGTCAAGATGAATTGAGGTGAACTTAGAGGAATTGATGTGTAGTTGGTTGAGGTGAGATGAGGGGAGTTTACGTGATTTGAATTGAACTGTGGTAAATTGAGGTGAAATGCATTGAACAACATATTTACTCGAATGAGTGATGTAGATTTTGCAGGACGAATATCGAGACTGTTCAACACATTTTAGAATGGTGTCCTGCACTGAGAAGGACTTGCCTTCACTTGACATTTATTCGACGCGACAAAATCGCTTAGTTGGTTACGTTTCAAAGGAAGAAGTTTTTCAGCATTCGCCAAGAATTTCTAAGGGGTCAATGTGTTTTAAACCAATCAGTACTCTAACATGCATAGCATATAAAATAAATATCTTTATTGATAGAACTCTTATTCAAATAAGAGGTATTCAATAAAATCATTTACAAATAAAATGTACTCTGCATATCGTTTAATTTAATTGACAAACACAAAACTAATTGATTCGCCAACAATTCAAAGATCACTTTTATGCATATTTGCATTAGAATTTTGTACATTTATATAAGCCTGTATGTAGTTTCGAGCCGATTTTGCCTATACGAATATGACTTACATTTACGGCTGTATTTTTGCATATAAGCAATTCGCCATAAATATTTTCAACGACCGTTGCACAAATGGATGGGCACACTCAATGTAATGTTTATATGCAGAACATTGCAAGCCATCAATCATTATTTTTTTTTTTCTCTGCTGATAAATATGGCAATTCAATTGAATGAAGTGACACATTGGTGCGGCAAAATGCCATTTTGCAGTAATGACGCTAATCAGCAGTTGGCTTTTATGGATCATTAAATTGTTTTTATGGTAGGGACACTGATGATCGTGGGAAAGGTAAACACATGTACACACATACGTACATATGGATGTGCTAGGGATGTAAATTTTTTCGATTTTTGCGATTCCGGGATTTTCAGAACATCGTTCATACAATCCCGGGATTTCGGGATTAGTCGAGGGATTAAGATATTTATTATTTTCTTATTTTAACCAGTTTAGTCTATATTTATTTTGTTTATTTAATATTAAATGTTCTTTTTTTTTATAAAAGTCTCCCTCATTTTACATATATCTAATTAAATGCGCATTTCAAAATTTGTACAAAAATTATAACAATGCAACATTTTTAGAAAAGTTCGAGGTACGCAGTTTTATAGCCCATTTAATTAAAATAGGATAAAATGCAAGTTTGATTTTTGGCAATTTTTTAAACAAAGCTAGGAATTTTCGTCCATATAAACAAATTGTCGAACATACTCTTTGTATGGAAAAAATGCGTGACACCGCCAGCAAAAAAATTGTTGCAATTGCAAATATTTGAAGCGACTAGGAAAACAAGGCGGCCGCTGAGGTGTGGTGGTTAGCAGTGCGCACTACCAGTCCGCAGGGCATTGGTTCAAGCCCGGTTCAACGCCACATCAAAATAAAAGAAGTAAGAGCAGCGCTGTCTTCGGCTATGCCGCAAGCTTCATACCTTTCATGAACATCTGAAAATTTTCCTTTAACAGATTACTGCATTTGAAACAATTTATATATTCACAGCATACATAGGTTCTAGCTAGCTAGAATCTCATATCTGAACAATCACTGTTATGGGAGCTATATGTAAAAGTGACCCGATCTTTGTTATTTTCAGTGTANCAATTTATATATTCACAGCATACATAGGTTCTAGCTAGCTAGAATCTCATATCTGAACAATCACTGTTATGGGAGCTATATGTAAAAGTGACCCGATCTTTGTTATTTTCAGTGTAAGAATTCTGTTGATAATTAGTGAAAATGGTGAGAATTTTCATGTGTAGCTGCACAAATGGAGAAGTTATGGCAAAAAATCTTATATCTGAACAATCAGTAGTATGGGAGCTATATGTTATAGTTGTCAGAATATTCCGGTCCCGACAAATGATTAATACAATATAAAAATACACCCACCTACCAAATTTC
>NW_016191832.1:0-3519 GCF_001687245.7 Rhagoletis zephyria | reverse complement strand
TTGGCTTCACTTGGCGTTTCCAATTGGCGTCAGTTGGCACAGAGGAGAAACGACTGGCGTGCTTTGCTGAACTCGGCCAAAATCGCTTAGGCGGTTACAGCGCCAAAAAAGAAGAAGAAGAATGGACCCTTCACTGCTACTTCCCTATATTTCTTGACATCGAACATATGTCAAATGCACTAATTTGTATGTATATAGGCATCCCATATTTAGCAAATTCGTTACGCTCTTTAAATACCGCATAAGTGTCACAGATGCGTGCGCATGCGCATTAAAAAAAGTAACCAACTTCTGCATACCATCACATTCACTTTTTATCTATTCACTGCCGTCTCAAAGTCCCTACATACATATCCTCGCACAACCTCATATGCATATGAACATATGTTAATGAATACACCCACATCTAGCTGCAATTTTCCACGCTTCTCAAATCGCCCATGAATTAAAATTCACTCTCAATTCCTTAACAAAAACAATTGCCATTCATTTGAACCGCCTGCGTATTATCCTGAAAAATCTTGTAGCGACAATAACAAAACCAGCGTAGAACAAGTAAAATGGATTTGCCCGACCGAGTGCAGTCTGATCTCATCGGTTCTGCTTGTGTGATTTTCTATGACATTAACTTTTCCTTTACAATTTGTTACACTTTCTGCTTTTGGGTTTTCAATAGAGAAATCAATTCGTTTTACTCGGTTGCAATTCAATTAACGCATTCCTTTATCCTGCAGCAGCATATTTTTGAAACAGTTGTTCGCTTGCTATTATTGGATCTCATACTTTTTACGACCGCTCTTTGTGTAAATTTTTTCCAGCTGTTTAAGCAAGAAAATTCCGATTTCTACGCTGGTATTTGCGATGCTGATTATCCTTTTGATTCGAGTTGTTCGAGTGTTGTATTTGGCATGGTTTGCACGCTTACCTTTGATACTCGCTTGTTATCCATGTGATACGCAGATTAGTGCGTGTAATGCGTCTGCGATAAATATATTTATTTGATAATTAAATGGTTAATGTAAATATTTATTTTTACACTGATTTAACAAGAAGTCCAAGGCGATATTTGGGTACCTTCAAACTGAACTCCTTGCCGAGACCGCATTGTGGATAACATCACTCGGAACTCTGCTAAACTTTAAGGTATTTGGGTATCAGTTTCAAAATTAGCCTCGTTACCTCTCTCCTTTGTGAAACTTATTCGTTCGGCTATCTGAAATAGGCTCTGTTTTTCAGTAGGCAATAGTTACGACTTTCCGCTAGATCGCCAGACAGATATCTGGCAAAAGCAAGAAACCAAATAAAATGGAGACCTGGGTGGGATGCACGTTTCCAATATTTTAGATATTTCGCTGTGTCAACAGATTCCGCACTCTCTAGCTCTCGGTTATAGCGCCAAACAAGAACAAGAAAGAGCTTGATGCTGTTAGACAGGAACAATTGCCAAAAAATTTCCTCTAATATTTAGCGACTTGGAAGATCTCAAAACCATTATAAGCTTCTAAAAACATGTGAACGGTAATTGGTTTAATCGTCTATGACGGTCCTGATAACTGTAATGAATAGTGACCGAACATAACAGTTATTGATGAAAGCTGTCATTGAAAAATTCACTATGAAGAAAATGTTCTACAACTAAGGCCCAGTTAACAAAGATTTTTGTACTGAAAATCTATAGTTAACTGCCGATTCTGAGTTAACTATGCACTGCAAAATTGGCCCTTAGTTGTAGAAAATTTTCTTCATAGTGAATTTTTCAATGACAGCAATGCAGAAAAAAATTATCAATTGACTAACCAACTTCTAGATAGCTTTCTTGCGGGAGTTCGATAAATAACTACCTTTTAATAAGCTATGACAAAACTAACTCTAAGTTAGTTGTAAAGTCGTGCAGGAGTCATGCAGACGTTGTCGGGAGTTTGTTTTCTTTGCAAGTTTCTATTTAAATATCCTCATTTGAAAATAAATTTTTATTTGTAATTCATTATCATTTTTGCCAGTTAGGAAGGTGTTGGAGAACCAAAGTTTACTACGCCTTATACAAATGATTTTATAAGTATGATTTTAAAAATAAAAGCCAGTGACTGATTTATAAATTAAAGTCTTCAATAACTGTTATCTAAGATATATAATTTTAAAATCAAAAATAGTTGTTATTTTGGATTTATAAAATAGAAATTATGCTGATGAGAGGGTTTTTGATAATGCTGCCTTTAATTCTGTGCACCCAGCGGTCAACCGACAGGAGGTGAATCTATTTTGGGTTTCGATAGTGCACTCCCTATTGCCGAAAATAAAAGATTTCGCTGCGAGTGCATAGGCATTACTGAGTCAAGCCAACGCTCATCTCTGCTGATTTTTCAGGCATAACAATGCCGAAAGGACCAAAATAACAGATTAGTTTGCAGACCAGCGAGGCAAATAACGACCAACAACCATCGATTTTTAATCAACTGTAGAAAATTTATCTCCAGACTGACCGAGATAGCTAAGTAGTCTTTAAGCCTTTATAACCGTCGTTTAACCCGAAACACACTCTTGCACTCTTTGAAAAAAAGTACATCATTTGCTGTCTTGGATGAGAATAAGGGCTATACAAAGATTTTAGAAGCTTGATCCAAGACGGAAGATGCTTTCTACTTTAGGTGCAATGACAACAGTTTTTCAATCGGAGTTACGCTATATATAAAGTAGCAGACTTTATTATTGCTGGACACCAAATCTGAGCCTGTAGTTACCACCAGACTATTCTAAAAGCCTTGGGAACCGAGTATACCTAGTCAGAATTTGTTAAGTTCGGGGTGATGTCAATTATAAAATAGAATAAGTTTGATTTCATTTGAGGAATCGTATACTGGGTGCCGCATTACATAGCTAACAGCGGACACTCGGACCATGCAATCGGGTCGGCCCTAATTACACTATGCGACAGTCAAAATCGGGATGGGATGAAACCAACGGGAAATGTTATATCGGTAAAAACCAAGTTATAAGTGGCCCGGCGTTTCGCTGGGTCACGTCTAGGAATCGAGATATATCGATTTGAAGTTAGTAACTATCATATAGGGGAAATTGTCACCTTTGGTGGTCTTTTTTTTTTACATAACTCGAGAACCACTAGTCCGATTTTGCTCAAACAAATTTAAAAAAATTAGAAATTACAATTCCTTTAATCTGCTAATATAACATAACGTTTTTCTATATACTCAACAATTTTGCCGGTAAAAATAAATGTATGAAGAAAAAAAAAAATTATTTTTGCCTAAAAATTAAATTTTTTTTTTTAATTCATAAAAAATCCAAAACGGAAAAAGTGTCACGTAAATCACATAACCTATGAACAAAATGAGACATACATCATGAAAATCAATGTATGCGTTTCGCTTTTATTCAAGATTAAGTAAAGGTATGAATTTCAAAAATTTGCTCGAGATATGCTCAAAATTCCTTGGAAAAGTAATAAACAAAAAGTTATTTGATTTTTATGGTAGCGGTAACAAACTAAAAAACGGTCATAAA
>NW_016191831.1:0-3519 GCF_001687245.7 Rhagoletis zephyria | reverse complement strand
AAGTAGGTTTGACAAGCCGCTTGTGTGGTGTATTTCGCTCTTAAGTAAAATTTTACATATTTTTACATCGCCACTTCGTACCACGTGTTCGCTTCGTCTTCGTATACGAAATCCACATTTCAGATATGGTGGACCAGTGATGATAATGCAGAAATTTTAACTGAAGATAAAACTCAAAACAATATTCTCTGTGTTATATGCTGCGAACAGGAACGGCAACTTTTGTTTGTTCCATTCCATGGCGGAATTATACCAGGTTAAGTAATTAGAGCGAGAAAAAAAAATTTGACACTGCCTTATTTGAAAAATTGCATTTAAAATTTGACTACAAGGCAGCTGAATGACAGAAAATAAAGCGAGGGAGCTGTTTTATAACTTCACCTGTTTATTGCGCTATGGTTCCATGCAAACATTTTAAGGGTTTCCAGTAATGTTTCCAACATATTAAAAAGCATGCAGATAAAATTCATACAAAAGCGCTATTTCCAATTTGTTGAGCATTTATTAAAGACGACTCTTTTCCTATATTTCGTTAGACTTTTCGTAAGTAAAAATAGTTTGTGAATATTACTTTCTTCATATGAATTATATCACATTTTTGATTTAATTGTACTTTTGGAATAAACACAGTTCTTTTTCCTTCTGTCAGTAAACTGTTTTTGTTACAAATAGTATAAATAAGCAATGGGAAATAAGGCAAATTTTTTTTTNATTTAAAGAAAGCAAAACTCAGATTTTGGTATTATTTCCCATTTAAAAGTGAAATAAAGCAAATTTTGCGTTATTGTCGTTTGTGTTATTATTTCACCCGCCGTGTTTAACATTGGTGGGCTTATTTGGCCCACCCTGTACGTACATACATATGTACACGTTTAGTTGTTGTTAGTTATTCCATGTGACTATGCCAACTCTGTTCCAGAGCACAGAGCATCGGCCACATGTGCATCATTGTGGCAGTCATTATCTTCTAATTGGTATTGCCCTTATACTTACCTTTTATTGTACTTTATCAACGATTCTATGATTTTTGTGTAAATTTGGGGCGGTTAATACGCAGAAATTCTTGTTCTTTTGCTGAAATTACAAGTGATATGGCGAAGGGCAGGATGTTCATATATGTATGTTTATAAATATGTATGTATATTCAAGTATAAATATGTATGTACAGCCCATTATAATAAGTATTACCTTGTGACATACATGTACATCTACTAACATATGCACATAAGCATGTTAAAATATCTTATTAAATCGCAGAAAATTAACCCTTCATTCACCATACTCTATGCATGCATATGTATTTATGTATAGATTTTTGTATGTATGTACATATGTATGCATATTTATATGAATTTGGGTGTGGGCACTTCCTGAAAACAGTCAACCAAAAGCAAATAAATGAAAATTCTTCTGGGCCAACTTTGACAATGACAATCGATAGCTTTCACTACAATTTTATATTAATCGGCGAGATATTAACGATTTGCTAAACATACACTGAGAAAAGAGTTTAGTTACGTCAACTAAATATGTTTCTCTCAACACCCGATTTGGTTATAGCTGCCAAATCTTATGTTGATTGAAATATGTGTATTTAGCTGACTCTTTTCTCAGTGTACTTCCAAAAAGCTTTTCTAATAGTGGTAGAAATTTATAAATAAATGAGAACATTTGTACATTTTTACAAGTTTATGTAAAAAGTTGTGACTAATGGTCTAAAGTGAAGTCAAAAGTTTTGTTTTTCCCCAAGGTTACGGACGAAAAATACACTTCTTAGATAGAAAAAAAAACGTTCACTTTATTTGCCAGAATTTTAACACAAAAGCTAGTTTGGGTTACTCTCCAATCGAAAGGTAAGGGCATTGAAATACATAGTCGCGTCCGAACAAAATAATGACACAGATCTATGTACATACAAAAATCACTTTCAGTAGAAAACTAACACGCACATTTATAATATTTCTAGAGTATGTTTAGGCCGCTGACTCTGCATATAGCCTTGTGTGTGTGTGTGTTTTTTTAATGGGGTATTGTTTGCGAACTAATACCGACTTTTCGAAAATTTCGCTTGTTTAAACACGAAAATCTATATTTAAAAAAAAAGTTTATTTAGTTAGTTGTTTTTTGTTATTTATGACCTTTATAACAACTTATATTCAACAATTTTATTGAGCTTGACACCGGTTTTGACACAAAAAAAAAATGGTGAAGCGAAACAATAATAATTTACACATAGGTAGAAGTAGTGGCTGTTATTTCGGAGATCACCACATCTCCTCATCAGACTGCTTCACCGCAGTCACTGTGATATGCGACCTGGGATTACAAAGCCAGTGGTCTACCCACTGAGCTAAGTTCGCCACGTCAACCCAACTGCAATCAAGCGCTATTTGGACTTGATCATATGGTTGTTGTTGGTTGTTGTTAATTTTCTATTTTTTTTAGAATGTTTAACTTTTTAGGTGTACTAGTCCTTAAGTTATTTGTTTTGTTTTTTTTTGTTATTTATGGCTTTTTATATTATTGTTGTTTTACTTTCATCAAAAAACGGCCTCAAGCTCAATAAAATTGTTGAATATCTATTTAACTTTTTATTTACTTATGTAACTGACACCTTTTGCTAAAAATTGGATTTACTCACACAAGCTCTTGGCTCAATCCTTATCCATTCGTCCTGTACTTTACGGTTTTGTACTTTAAACGACGATTAATGACCAGCCATCAGATTTGCCTTCAATTTGGTCAAAATTACGTAACGGTGGTCGATGATGTGGCGAAAAAATTCAACACATCACTAGTTTTCAGCGAAAAATTTTGCTACAATTGTCTAAATAACTTACAAATTCGAGAGGGCAAATTGGATAAAAGTGCGATAGGGGCTCATGTATACTCATCGAAGCTGCTTGCTGTCCATTATTGAATGCAAAGCTGTCCATTTTCTCGGCGCTGGTAATATGCTTGCAAGGGTTTCATAATTTATACCGTTTAAAGTCTCCTTTTCAAACGACGTGAACCTCTGGCACTCTTTTGCTTATTTATAAGGTAGCTTTTGTAGATTTGAAAATATTTGCTGAAAAAATTAGCGATATAATAAATTTTTTTACAATACCCACGGCAAATATGTAGTATATACATATATGTGATAAATGCATCCATTTAGAGTAAAATCCATAATGTAAAAAATCAGACTGGAAAAAATTAAAGGTCTTAAGTAATTTTATGCATTTTTGACCATCTTTAGAAAGATAAAATTTGTATTGTTCTACCCACGTTCCGTACATAATTTTTTATATGCAAATACTGTCTGCTATCTGAAATATGAGGTACGTTTTAGGAACGCCCGAACGGCAATTTTACGTAAATTTAATCCAAAGACTGCCATAATAGTTTTCATGACGAAAAATTGCCTTTGCATAGAACGTCCGTAACGCAGGAAATGCCCACATGTTGGCATTTGTCGTTTGCATTTCATTGCATATTAATTTTTGTGTAACAAATATTTATGCTCTTTGCATGGCC
>NW_016191829.1:0-3520 GCF_001687245.7 Rhagoletis zephyria | reverse complement strand
GGGCCGAAAATCCACTTTTTTAGAATTTTGATTGGTAATAGCAAAAATAATAAAAATTTTTGTCAATATCCTAGGCTCGCCCAAGCCCATCAAAGTTCAAGTACTATAAAAAAAAAATTTCTTAGCTAACTTCGATTCTCTACAAAGAATTACCATATACCGAATTATGTAGGACTAATACTTTAGAAGATTATTGCAATTTGGTGAAAAAAATTATTAATTTATTTATTTAATAATTTTTATTTATTGAGCATATTGAACTTAAATGGACGTGGGCTAGCCTAGGATATTTGATTGTTTTAAAGCATAATGAACCATATTTTTGCTGTTACCAATCAAAATTCTAAAAAAGCGGATTTTCGGTCCACGCTAATACATGTGTATGTACATTCAAATATTTATGTAGTCACGAATGAGTGCCCAGACTTTGGATAATTTCGTCACCTAGAGGCGGGTATTAAATATTTATGTACAAAAGCAGTATAAACGTTGATACAAATCTTGAATGTGTTAGGGCATACTTATTAATCGGTTTCCCGATTGAGTTTTAAGCACAGCGGCTCGTTAAAAATAATTAGCATAGGTACGTATGTAACTGCTCACAATAATGAATTTGTTAGTAGCGATATTCAACCCATGCTTACATATAGATTAGACCCACGCTGTAAAGAACAGAAGGGGCACCCATCTCGGTACTGCTATTCATCTCTCAGTGAATTTGACAGAATCGCTGTTAGTATGACGTCACTCTTGTGCAACTTGTTTACGCTTTGCTTGCAAAATTTCTTCTTCTTCTTCCATTCTTGCTCGCGTTTTGACATTTGTCTCTCGCAACTGCACCAGCGCAGTGTTGCCAGTAACTGTGTTAATAAAATCCCATCCAAATTGGGTGTGCAACCTCATAGCCCATAACCACATTAACTTGAAGACAATTGCCGCTTTTCGAACAGTGTGTCTACGTGATTTGGTATCATTTTCAGGGCCATTTTCACCATCTCTGGTTAACACTAATCCGCAGTTAAACATCGTTACCGACGGTACTGACTCCATTCATTTAACATTGGGCCGGTAACGTCGGTAACAATGTTTAACTGGGGGTTAGTATTAACCAGAGATGATGAAAACGGCCCTTAATGTTAGACTTTTACCGTGACACAAAGGCATCGACGGTATCGAACAAAATTTAGAAGGCTCTGGCGGCTTTCGAAAGAGATATTCTACCCAAAATCTATCATCCTGTTCGTGCTGTTACAATGACATGGTTTAGACTTGTCGTACGCTTGGACGATGATGCTCTGCAGTGTTGACAGAGAAAGTCTCCTAAAAATCTTAATCGTTTCCAAAAAAATCTTCAAACTAAGATTTTAAAGCTAAAGAAAAACTTTTCAATCCCAAAAAATCTTCATTTAAAAATACCTAAAAATAAACACTAAATTCGATATTGTCTTTACGGCTGTAATTAGCCCTTATTATGTTGGTTGAAAAAATTACCAATTTCAAGTTATAAAGTCTTTTTTATAACAACTTAAACTTAAAATGCATATTGTCTTGTTTCATAAAAAAAATTTGTGCACAGTTAACATATAAATAGGGACGCGACATTTTGCAAGTTTTCAAAAAAGGAGGAGTTTATCAATTCGTGCGAACATGTTTTTTATTAATATATGTTACCGCATAACTTTGGCCTACTTCAACTGATTTCGATAATTCCTTTTTATCGGAAAGGTGGTGGGTCATGAAGAAATTGACGATCAATTTTTATATGAGAATTGAAGTCGCTTGTGTTTTTTGTTTAAGAATTACATACTTTTTTTATGAAAGAATAGCTCGTTATCTATCAAAAACCATAACACAAAGTTCCATAACACAAAGTTCCATAACAATTTTGAGCTTTTTAATTCGATTTTGATATTTTTACATGGACGTTGTTTTATAAATCTTACCGCCCCTTTTTTCTCGTTATAGTTTTATCCATGTAGACCCATCAGTAAATGTTTCTTAAATGGCAGTTTACTTGAAATTTTCCATTGTTGTCATTTAAACTAGAGGCGATACAAAAGACCGTTTGTTCTTTTCCTCCACTCTCTAGCTCTGCACTAGAGTATATGTTTTACGGAGCGAGAGGAGAAGGCAGATAATATTGTAGGGGATTTCGTATTTCATTTTTCTTCATCCTTAATTTGCTGCTTACAATGATGTAGCAAGGATAATATAAATAAGTTAAGAATTTTAACTTAAAAATTAAGGGCCGGTTACTCAATGTCTGGTTAACACTAATCTGCGGGTAAACATCGGTTATCGACTTTTTCGACTCCATGCATATAACACGGTGTCGGTAACGTCGATAACTATGCTTAACCGCAGATTAGTGTTAACCAGACATTGAGTAACCGGCCCTAAATATTTTCAGTGAAAAATTTTGATTTTTAAAAAATCTTCTTTTGAAGATTTTTAATAAAAAACAGCCCAAAATATTTCCTTTTTGGTTGTTACATCATACAGCCCAAAATATCTTCATTTTCAAAACAAATCTTGACTTATGGCAACGCTGCATAGATGTAATATTTCTTTATTGCTAATACAATATGCTCGCAATTTCTTTTGAACTCGAAATCAAAGGGAGGCAACCTTCATCACTTTTGAGCTTGTACTAGTATACGAGTTCATTTGTAAACTACAACATAGACCGAGGTACATTTCTTATCGGATTTCTCGTTTTATAATAGGGGTCTTCATCTAAAGTGGTAAAGGGATAAATTGCTTAAATTTATCATTGACGAAAACGCCAGGAAAAGTTTTACTGGTTTTTACTGGATAATACGTATGAAAACAGGGCTATAACTTTCTTGGTAATATTAATAATATATAATAATATCTAAAGCGGCGCGAATACAGACCACTTATGTGTATCTGTTGCTGTAGGGATGTCGGAGAAACATCGATGCATCGAAAATATCTATCAAGTAAAACTTTTACTGGTTTTAACTGGATAATGCCATGAACGAACGAAACAAGATCACGCAAGAACAAGAGAGTGAAAAAAGTCGATTTTTTGAGAGGGTTCTACGCCATCATGTTTCGCAAGAAAACGAATGAAAAGTAAAGAAAGCAAAGAACACAACGAACACTAAAAACATTCCCACGACAGACGGTCTACGTACCGGAATGACTCTGGTTTTACCCGACCAGCGGCTGTTGTTTCGGCGACCTAACCCCGTTTGGGTCAGGGTATTGCTATCCGGCAGGCGATGTCGAACTCGAAATATTTAACGTATATATATCCCCTGCCACTAGCTGCCCTGCAGGATATCACCCTGAAATAGGTGCGCTGCTCAGAGGTGAAAACCGTATAGTAGTTGAACGACGACGCACCCACCAGGATTATGGGCAGCTGCCGCAGCTCACCAGACCTAATAATAGTCAGTGCTGGTCTGATAAACAGCATATCATGGTGGCCTATGCTGACTTTAACATCAGACCATCTGCCCATAATCATCTCGATTGATAAACCAGCCGACTT
>NW_016191828.1:0-3520 GCF_001687245.7 Rhagoletis zephyria | reverse complement strand
ATGGCGGAAGCGAAGAACTTTGCTTCTCTGCAGGATATGACTTTGCTTTATCAAATTCCTCACTAGAAAAATTTATTCAAATTCTGTTGGCGGTCTCTTTAGTAGTTAGTTGGAGAGGTTCAAGTACGGAATAACATACTTAGACCGCTCTCATCGAACACAGGCGCCTCTATCTTGTTATATGTATATACACATATCCGTCATTGTAGCTTAGTGAGTGATTTCCCTCCCTGGCTCGAATTTTCTTGGCCTACCGCCTGCTTTAGGTTATACAAGCATCTAAGGTTTTTGGGGCTCCAACGCCATGACTTGCCTGAGTTTGGTGTCCACGATTACTTCCCGATACTNCGCTTGACTATCACTTATGATTAGGATCCTTTCAATTCGAAACTTTCCACGTAAATTTAGCTACGCGCACAAATTGATGGTCATCTCTTGAAAAAAGAGATGGCGGAAGCGAAGAACTTTGCTTCTCTGCAGGATATGACTTTGCTTTTTCAAATTCCTCACTAGAAAAATTTTGTCAAATTCGGTTGGCGATCTCTTTAGTAGTTAGTTGGAGAGGTTCAAGTACGGAATAACATACTTAGACCGCTCTCGTCGAACACAGGCGCCTCTCTCTTGTTATATGTATATACACATATCCGTCATTGTAGCTTAGTGAGTGATTTCCCTCCCTGGCTCGAATGTCCTTGACCTACCGCCTGCTTTAGGTTATACAAGCATCTAAGGTTTTTGGGGCTGCAACGCCATGACTTGCCTGAGTTTGGTGTCCACGATTACTTCCCGATACTTCACCTCGCTGGCAACGTTACTCGCGAATTCATCCGGAGTTATGTTCCTCCTGCCCGACAGAAATGTTTTTTATGGTAAAATGAATAAGGACTATTTTTGTGTGGCTTAAGTTCAGCACCAACTTCGCACACCATTCCTTAGTGAGTTGTAAGCCTAATTATACTATATATGTATGTAATGGAATGCAATGATACTACATACTTCACCCACTTCTAAGCTCCGTAGGAGAAGAGGTAGAACCCTTCTGTGCAGGTCGCGCTTTTTAGTCTTTAGTTGTGACATGCCCCCGACTAGTCCGGTTTCAGAAATTTTAGTTTCAAACAGCCATTACGCGGGTTTTTAACCTAGCGTCCATAAACGAATAATACAGGGTCACATTTATANTTTGGGGCTGCAACGCCATGACTTGCCTGAGTTTGGTGTCCACGATTACTTCCCGATACTTCACCTCGCTGGCAACGTTACTCGCGAATTCATCCGGAGTTATGTTCCTCCTGCCCGACAGAAATATTTTTTATGGTAAAAGGAATAAGGACTATTTTTGTGTGGCTGAAGTTCAGCACCAACTTCGCACACCATTCCTTAGTGAGTTGTAAGCCTCTTTATACTATATATATATGTAATGGAATGCAATGATACTACATACTTCACCCACTTCTAAGCTCCGTAGGAGAAGAGCTAGAACCCTTCTGTGCAGGTCGCGCTTTTTAGACTTTAGTTGTGACATGCCCCCGACTAGTCCGGTTTCAGAAATTTTAGTTTCAAACAGCCATTACGCGGGTTTTTAACCTAGCGTCCATAAACGAATAATACAGGGTCACATTTATATTCCCGCGAAAAGCATTTTTTAGATTTAAATCTATACTCTAGTTGGGTACCCAAGACTTGTCCCAGATACTTTCCTTGTAAACTCGGCTACTTCCCTATTTCCCGGAATACCGCTATGCCCGGCACTAAGTATGTATTGGCGATTTGTTGGCAAAGAGTAGTGTGTAAGTTTCTTTTACATTCCTGAAAACACGTCTTGAGTTAGTCGTAGCCATGGACTTTGGCGCTGCTTAAGTATCTGCAACGAATGCACACTTTTTTGCGACGAGGTCCATTACGCTTACCAATTTCATTGATCTAAACCTGAAAATCACTTTAACAATCTTTCAAAATATCCTCGACTCCAACAACGGCCGCTTCTCTATAACTAGAGTCCGAGCAACGCCTAAAAATATAAAAATTTATTGTTTAACAGCAGTCGACAATGGCAATAGCTAGCGTCCGTGGTATTGCTGCCATGAAAAAACGTCTCATAAAAAATCGTTTGTCATTCGGAGGCAGCGTGAAATTGTAGGTTCCTCCATTTTTTTTGCAATATCAATTGCCTCGCTTCTTTGCGAATTTGAGCCAGCTATTCACTGGCATGTGCAGACAAGTTTTTGGGAACTTTATCATGCCGTTGTGCTGATTGGCGCCTTTGTTTCACTGTCCACACATGGGTGCCGAAACGAAGAATATTTTCNTGCTTAAGTATCTGCAACGAATGCACACTTTTTTGCGACGAGTTCCATTACGCTTACCAATTTCATTGATCTAAACCTGAAAATCACTTTAACAATCTTTCAAAATATCCTCGACTCCAACAGCGGCCGCTTCTCTATAACTAGAGTCCGAGCAACGCCTAAAAATATAAAAATTTATTGTTTAACAGCAGTCGACAATGGCAATGGCTAGCGTCCGTGGTATTGCTGCCATGAAAAAACTTCTCATAAAAAATCGTTTGTCATTCGGAGGCAGCGTGAAATTGTAGGTTCCCCCATTTTTTTTGCAATATCAATTGCCTCGCTTCTTTGCGAATTTGAGCCAGCTATTCACTGGCATGTGCAGACAAGTTTTTGGGAACTTTATCATGCCGTTGTGCTGATTGGCGCCTTTGTTTCACTGTCCACACATGGTTGCCGAAACGAAGAATATTTTCACCTTAGCATTTTCATTCATGCGAAAAACACGCCCTAGCCATCGCAATCGCTAGACCATTCCGTATCCCCGTCGCCCACACACGAATTGGGCCATACTAGAACTGGCGTCGTACAAAAGATCAGAGAGTAAATCAAATAAGTTTTTTTCACAAAATTTTATTAAAGTTATTACTTCATACATTCATAACAAACTTATATATTTTTAAAATTAATATTTCAGGTAATCACCTCAGGTGGTGTCACCTACAAGAACGAGCCATGGCATCGCGAATGCTTCACATGCACCCACTGCAATATCACATTGGCCGGACAACGCTTCACCAGTCGCGATGAGAAGCCCTACTGTGCCGATTGCTTTGGTGAATTATTCGCCAAACGTTGTACAGCATGTGAGAAACCCATTACAGGTAAGATCACTCACTATTTTCCAAAGCACTGCTTCAGTAANGTGCCGAAACGAAGAATATTTTCGCCTTAGCATTTTCATTCATGCGAAAAACACGCCCTAGCCATCGCAATCGCTAGACCATTCCGTATCACCGTCGCCCACACACGAATTGGGCCATACTAAAACTGGCGTCGTATAGAAGTTCTCTCGAATACCACCACGATTTAATACAAAAGATCAGAGAGTAAATCAAATAAGTTTTTTTCACAAAATTTTATTAAAGTTATTACTTCATGCATTCATAACAAACTTATATATTTTAAATTAATATTTCAGGTAATCACCTCAGGTGGTGTCACCTACAAGAACG
>NW_016191827.1:0-3520 GCF_001687245.7 Rhagoletis zephyria | reverse complement strand
CGATGGTGGCACGCCGCAGCTCAGTCGGTGCAGCGGTGCTGGAATGCTTTCATCTCGAACGCGGGCTGGTACAGACAACGAACTTATGACCTTTGTCGACGATAGCCGAAACATTTGCAGCAGCGGCAGCAGCAACCGTTGTAGTTGGAAATGTTAGTGGAGGCAGTGGAGCGACGACGAGTAGCAATGGCAGTGGTAACAACAACGCAACAATGGCAACGAACGGAGTCTCATCAACGATAACGAACAACATCATTGTGCCAGGCCGCGCTGTAAGTGGACGTAGCATGTTGGGAGCGGCGGAGGTAAGCGGCAGCATTGGCAGCCTAATGAGTAGCAGTACAAGTGCGCTCAGCACCTCGGCGCCGACGACGACGTCCACTTTGCGACGATTGCGCGAACGTGAAAGGGAACGAGAACGGGAGCGAGATAGTGGTAGTGTGGAGAATAGAGTGAATGGCGTTGTTGTGGCGGGTGCAGCAGGAAGCGTTGCCAGTCTATCGCCGGGTGGAGTAAATGGCAATGGCGGCTGTGGGACTGGGAAGCCGCCATCAACGGCCTGATGTCTGCGATTCAAATGAAGTGGAGAGTGGTGAAGGAGATGGGAGGAGTGGCAATGGGAAAGGGAGAGCAAGCATGCATAAAAGTAAGAAAGAGATGGCACATGCAGATGGGGATGGAGATGTAGAAAAGTTGTGATGAACTGGTATATTTGGGGGCGAATAGCATAGCAGTATTTCTAGTCAAAAGGCAAGGTACGCATGTAAATTTGTATGGTTTGATGTAATGAGCGGATAGTAGAATGCGCATTGAAAGTTAAATGGCACGAACTCTCTTTAAGCTAAAATTAATAAATTAATTATTAACTCATTAAGTGCGTTGACTACATTTTCTAATTACATATTTTTTTATTAAGAAACAAATATTTTTTACAAGCGTAATACCGCAAATGTCTACATTTCATTTACTTTAATTAGGGTAGTCCATAAAATATCAACAACTAAATTTTGTACAGAGCAACGTTTTATTTTCTTCAACGAACAAAATAAGGACATGCACGAAAATTTAAAAATGAAAAAAAAAAACAAATGTTAGGAGTCGTTTTTTAAAAATTACAAAAAATTCGACAACAAGATTCTACTTGACAGCTGATAAATTTGGTATAATATTGAAGCTTATTCAAATAAATTCCCAAACTCGTCAACGGGTCAAAGTAAAATTTTTGTANTGTTGATATTTTAAGGACCACCCTAACTTTCATGCATTAACTAGCGGTATAAGTATAATACAAATATGTAGTAGTTTTTAGAAAATAAACAATAACTCCATCAACACCAAAATTTTCAAAAATTTAAAGAGATAAAGAAGGTAAAAATAAAAAAAAAAGTAATTTATCAAATAAAAATCAAACACTTTACTGCCCTTTTGTAGATAGTTTTACACAAATAGATTTTGAAAATATAACAACAAAATTAATCATGAGTATTTAGGGAACGCGCTACAACACAATGTTTTGCATTTGCAACCAAACAAGAAAATTTAAAAAAATAATTTTCGAAACGTATGGAAGTAAAACAAGGAAATGAAATTGAATAGCGCAAAATCTACAATACAAATAGCAGTTACAACCTATTCAATTGAATTGTGAAGTTAATGAATTTTTAATGTTTGTATTAGTAATAAATCAATTATAAAATAAAGGTCGGTTAATACAAGCAGACATACATACATACAAACAAAAATAATTAAATAAAAATACATGCATAATTATAGACTTATTGCTAATGAAAACTCCTATCCACCTGCCGACAAACTACGATTTACCTTATAAGTGTATTAAAAATAAACAAAAAGTTAAATTTAAATATAAAAACAAAATATTTTCAATGTGTTCGCAAAATGGAAAATTTGAATATTACAATATGTCTCGTACATGCGTGTTGCAACGTTTCAAATATACGGAAAAATACATACCAACGTATCGAAAACAAAAGACAAATATATAGTTATAATTAATTGTATCAACTATTTATATGTATGTATGTATATAAGTACATATTTGTATGTGTCTAAAGGTCTCTACTTAAGAAGCCCATTTGGCCCACTGTGGCTGCAACAAACCGAATTCTTATGCAATTACTAACAATTGAAATAAACTCATACACACAATTATGAAAATATATGAAGAATACGCATCGGTGTTTCATTGAACAAATGGACAAGACTTATTTGGAGCAATAATTTTTGGTACTCGAATTTCCGGAATTCTAGATTATTTTTTATTGATTGGAATGTGATTTCACACGTTTTTGCGGCAAAAAAAAGCTTAACCCTTGACTACCGAGGGGTCTAAAGGAGTCACTTTTTATTGATAATGGTATTAAAGTAAAAAAGTTCCAGTTATGAACACTTTTTATACAGTGGCTATTTTTGAAAAAATATTGCCAAATTATATTAATTTCAATTGGCCACCTAAAATGTCTGAATTTTCTAGAAAATTGAAAACAAGGCTTTGCTTCCTAACTGTATTGAGTTCTCCCCTTGAAATGGTAAAAAGCTTACTACTAACATCGTCAACATTTTTTTCTCAATTTGTACGAATTATCATGATTTTTGTTCAAATCGCGTTCGTGCAGACCAAAAAAATGTCCATCTCATAAAAATTAAGAGCGCAGTGACAGTTCTCTTGGAGCGTACTGCGTTCCCGTACTTTTTGGTTTTTCTCTCCGTCTTTCAGGGCAATTGCGCTTTTTTACAGTTTTACCAGTTTTTTTCCATAAAAGTGGAGGAAGGAACGGTCACCTTTTGAAAAGCTAAATTAAAAAAAACCGTTTTATATAGCAAGGTATTTTTTTTGCAAAAACGTATTTTTTTTGCGGATTCCGATAGATCCTCATGCGGGCAGATTTTTGTTTAAGACGACAAACCTTTAGAATAGTTTAGGAACTAAAAGCAATAAAACGCAGATTTTTTGTAGATTTCAGCAGATTATCCCTCAGGTCTGGATAGCCTGCGGCCGACGTTGATGGGCGTAGTCCATAGCGCTTCCGGTGTCTGGATCGTCGAGTTCCAGGTGCATGAGAATAGGTGTTGGGTGTTATAGGTATTATATTGTATTATATTTCCCAAAGAGTTTTAAGGGAGTGTTGCTGGAGTTTTAGAAAAATTCTAAGTATGCAGTTTTATAGCCCAATAATTTCTGTCCAAAAAAAAAATAATGATAATTTTGTTTTTTGTTGACAGTGTTACGCCTTTTTTCTATGGTAGAAAACAATAAACCATCAGCAAAAAAAAAGTATCAAAAATCAAATTCCTTATAAAAAAGTTTGTTGTTGATCTAAATCTAGGTTGTTTTACGGTAAACCCAGTTATCAAAAAAAAAAAAAATTCTTCATTAACTTAGCCTTTTTTATTGTGGAAATCAATTCAAGGTATACAACTGAGGGGCATACAGATTAATATTAATAGTAGAAAAAAAAACCCCAATCGCTATATATCGATAGCGAAAACATACAAATTA
>NW_016191826.1:0-3520 GCF_001687245.7 Rhagoletis zephyria | reverse complement strand
AAAAAAAAAAAAAACGTATCAAACGTCAATCGAAACACATTTACGACAACTGGCTCGCTGCTGCTGTTGCTCTGTGTTATTTGTTGTTGGCATTGACAGCACAGGAATTCCAAATATGCGCGCTACTCGTTCACTTCGGCAGCCACGAGTTTGTCTTCCACAAAATTTTGTTGATTTATCAGCTTTTATTTGATTGCCAGCGGTTTTTGCTTCACAACTTTTATGGTAATTAAAAAGTATAAATCTTTCTTTTTTATTATTTATTTTTTAATTAATATTTCGGACAAATTTGGCTAACCATTATTTTTCGTTTGTAATTTAATCAGATTAGAGTTGCTAACTGTAATACAATTTAATTCTATTAAATCCATGTATTTTCTGGTTTTCTTTTTAACCCCTTAACGGTCAGTGGTAGAAATATTCTACAAACACTTAATGAATCAGATGTTTCTTCTAACATTTCTTCGAGATTTTGGGACCTAGACATAGCTACGTAAAGTTCACTCTCCGCAGCTGTGATTGTCCAGCTCACAATTTCTAAGTCTACTAGGTTAACCTTTGTTAAATCAAAATCAGCATTGAATTCACTATTTATTAAAAAAAGTACCCAAATTTAAAAAAAAAGTAAGTTTGAAGCCAAAAAGGTGTGTCTTCAGGGAAAAAAAGAAACAAACCAATGTTAAAGACTTTACTGGAAGAAATTAATTTTTAAGTATAAAAATGTTTAAATTGAATATGATGTGATATTTTTATTAAAATGTGTTCATTTAGTGAATGAGTAAACTTAAAGAGTCTTTACATTTCTGATTTGAGTTCTGTGAGCAATCGTGGTTGAGTGAACAGGACTCTTAACCGATTGTACTCTACTTAGTTCTTCTATACACTTAACTGGCCGTTAAGACTTTTGCTTGTGATAAGAGTCAGTTTGGTAAGCCAATACAACTCTGAGTAATATTCGCTGTTGATTTGAATACCATTTTCAAGATAATCGATGTGCGGGATACCGCGTACATCTCAGAAAACTGTCGCGATCACCTCGTTGGCGAACAGATCCACATTGGCCTCCTACTTAATTATTGAAATTGATAAAGTAACGCCTCTATATAGTATACATATGTATATCATGCCTTGAAGAATTGTATAGAAAGTAAGTCCGTCAATTATTCATACATCTTAGTAATTAAGTTAATGTACATACATATATGTATAATGGACTATCCCTCAAGAGTTATATATGGGCTAATTCAATTGAAGTTGTGGCATTAATTATCAAAAATATATTGTATACTCAACTGAAGAATGATGGTATCTTAACCTTAAGCACACGGCCTTTGTTCTGAAATACCCAGCCGAATCATCTATTTAAAAAACTGTACTTCTTGACAAGTTTTTGAGAGATTTTATAGTTGTCTGGTGTTAGTGTTACTTAAAATTGTATAGTAAATTTTTTCCCGTTTTTTGAAAACATTTTGTTTTATTTAAGTTTTATTAATAAAAAAATACAGTTCACACTACAAAAAATTTATAAAACTCAAGGTTTTTAATATTGTAACAATAAAAAAAAATCGGCAAATTTTCACACTTTTTATTCAGAATTTTCAGAATTTGTATACCCGAGCGCACTTGTGCACAAGGGTGTTATAACTTTGTTCACATAACGGTTGTTTGTAACAGGAAAAACGAACCGAGATAGATATAGACATACATATGTATAAATTAATGATCAATGAATGAAAAAAAAATCGATTAAGCGGTGACTGTCCGTCCATCGGTCTGTCCATCTGTGCACACAATAACTCAAGCAAAAATTGAGATATCTTAACAAATGGTATGGTAAGTGTACTTCTTTTCAGCGTAGGACGGCTGGTATTGAAAATAGGCAAAATCGGACAATAACCACGTCTACCTCCCATATAACGGTAATTTTGAGAAATACGAAAACTGCGATATTTTAGTAACTCCTGAAGATTATTTATCATTTTTAGAAGCACAATAAGAATATTATAAATTTTTGGAGAACGGGCGTAGCCCCGCTAATATCTCGGTAACCGCACCACCAATTTCCCCTAAACTTAGCACTTAGGCCTTGGTACAACACACCAATTGGACAATCGGACAATAAACACGCCCACATCTCATATAACGGTAATTTAGAGAAATACGAAATCTTCGATAAATCTGTAATTACCGAAGCTAATTTATTCAAATCTGATGTTTGCAATAATTATTTAGCACAAAATACATTTATGATGAAATTTTGGATAATGGGCGTGGCCCCACCCACTTTTGACCACATATGCGTATCTCGGTAAAAGCTTAAACAGACGGCAGCATTGATTCGGATTAACTCGGACTTAATCCGGTTCAAACGCTGCCGTCTGTTTATGCTTTAACCGTTCGAGCACTTTGTACCAAACTCGGAACGCTTATTGTTCTGGCCACATAAAAGCAAAACGCTGAAAATTATAGAAATCGAACGAAAATTACGCCCACTTTTTATATAACGGTAAATTTCAGAAATGCTTGAAACTTCGCAACACCGCCAAAAAAAGAAAATTTTCAAAAATCATCGGTACTCTGTGACGACTTCAAACTTGCACTTTACTATACTAAAATGGGTTACCCAAGAAATTCTGAAAATTCTAGTTAAAAAGTGTGTAGCGAACTAAAAAACAGTAGATAAATAAATAGGCTCAGCATGTACACAGAAGTATACGAGATCCAAAATTATTTCCGCTGCTGCCCTTGAACCAATTGGATTCATATAACAGCGACCTTTTCCACAGTGTAGGACAGTTGTAACCACTGTGACGTTGCAGTTAGTGGTGACAATTAATGGCCGATCATTGTTCAGGTTGAATTAAAGAAAGATGTAAACAAACTATTCTCCTATTAGGTATTGTACATCAAATTTCTTAAAAATTTTAACTTTTAAGCTGATGTGACATATAACGCGTAACAAAGCAATGAAAAATCGAACCTGAATAAAAAAAAATAAAACGATTATGCAAGCGGATTAGCTAGTAGCTCGGCTGACTTGTTTCCGTTGATTACGACTTCCTGACTGAATACCCGTATTTCGATGAGCTTTCTATCAGTTGGTTGCCAATTTATTTCACCACTCGGAAATTTTAAAGCACCAAGAGGGGGGTATAAGGTTTGTTCTAGATTGTTCACAAAAAACCACTTTTNGACTGAATACCCGTATTTCGATGAGCTTTCTATCAGTTGGTTGCCAATTTCTTTCACCACTCGGAAATTTTAAAGCACCAAGAGGGGGGTATAAGGTTTGTTCTAGATTGTTCACAAAAAACCACTTTCNCTTAAAAATTTTAACTTTTAAGCTGATGTGACATATAACGCGTAACAAAGCAATGAAAAATCGAACCTGAATAAAAAAAAATAAAACGATTATGCAAGCGGATTAGCTAGTAGCTCGGCTGACTTGTTTCCGTTGATTACGACTTCCTGACTGAATACCCGTATTTCGATGAGCTTTCTATCAGTTGGTTGCCAATTT
>NW_016191825.1:0-3520 GCF_001687245.7 Rhagoletis zephyria | reverse complement strand
GTCACTTTTTTCCCTGGCCACCCCTCAAGCATCCGTCGCCGTAATGAGCCGCAGGCAATATCTTATCAATAAAAATAATCGCACTTAATTTGAATACTGAAATGCCTTCTGTTTGTTAAGAACAATAGATAGTACTTATGAGTAGAAGAACGTACATGTACAGAAATACATACACATGTGGGTGACATACACAAATAAGTAGGGACGAACAAATATCAATCGGCAGCTGACTCGTCCAATACATTAAATGGAATTAAATTTAATTAGTAACTTTCTAAGTAAGGACACCCACATACCCACTTATTTGCATTTATACATATATATATTCCGTACCAATCCACTTTTTTTTTAACAGACTTCAGACTATAAATCAACCAAATGTATCGACAGATATGAATACCAACCAATAACTGAGTCAACTGCTTAATCAGCAAATTTTAAGCTGTAGATAAATTTTAAAATATTTATTATGTGTTAAAAAAAAAAGTAAATATTAAATATCAAAATATTTTTGTAAGTATGTATTTGTTAGCCAGTGGAAAAAAACCAATGCAGTTGCTTCTTTTGTTGTGAGGACCATGAATTATTCATAAGTTCAAATTTCTATTCAAGAAACCAACAACCAATTCCAGCAGGGTATACGCACTCATCTTTTTCCTGTGCATTTACACACATATTCGTTAATTGTGCGAAATCGAAAAAAGTTGGCTCACTCATTCATAAAATTTTCCATAATTCCTTTACATGCGCAGCCGATTAGCACGGCGTCAGTCTTATGAATATATGTATATGTACATATATATTTGTATTTATGTATGGACGCTGGTAAATGTACGTAAGTAAAAGTACTTATGTATGTATGTACATATGTATGTAGATATGTTTGGGTATGCGTGTTAATCGAAGATCACTTGCTGGCACTTATGTACATATCTAAATTTTTGACTTATGTACTTTTATTTGACAGGCCGTTATCCTTTTTAAGGCGGTTCGCCACAGCAATGCATTTTGAAGGGACAAACGGAAAGATATGAATTAGGCTCACTGCGCCAAAAGCATAAATAGTAACGAATTCCTGATCTCTTCCAAGAAGCTCCAGCAAAGCTAATGCTGAATTTCTAGTATGTACATACATAGGTATTGAAATACCAAAACTTACTAAAATTTTCTACCGTCAAAAAAATTGCATTTGGAAACAGATTTAGNGTCAATATTTATAAAACAAAAAGCTCTACGATTTCCACATTAGTGGAACTGATTTCCACATGAGTGGAACTGATTTCATTGTCACATATGAAAAATATGAATTTAAAAGCGAAAAAGCTTTTGACTGCCGTAGCCGAGTAGGTAGAGATGTCGACTATAATTCCGTGTGTCGCAGGTTCAAATGCCGGCACATGGAGTATTTAATTGTTAGAAACAAATTTATTAAGATACAAAATTTATACATTTCACATGAAATTTCAATTTGTCAATAGCAATTTCAATCTTGATAATTTATCAAGAAAAGAGCTTTTGATTTCTGTGCTAGAATACCAATTCTTGATAAATAATAAAAAAGTGACAAATTATAAAGATTTTAAATTTATCCAGTACACAGAATCGGGCTGTTAATTTGACATAGTGCCTGAATTTGTCATTAAATTTGTTTGTCATTTAAGGCCCAGAGTGGAAACCCGGCGTAAAAATCTTGAATCGAAAAAGGGGAAATTATTCGGCTCTGCGAAAAATATCAAAATGGGAATAATTGTCCTGTGTAATAAGAAATTTCATAACTTAATACGACCGTTAAAGAGCTCAATGGTATCAACTACGTCTGAGTAGAAACAATATTCAATAGTCAAGCTCAGTTTTTAAATATTTGCTAAGTGGACTGAAGTTCGCAATAAAATAAGAAAGTTTAAGCGCTACAAAATTTTTAACGTTGCACTTTTTACAAAAACAGGGATAATTGGCGCTTTCCAAATTCATTTAAGGCAACCAGAAAAATGAAAAAGGAAATTTGAATGGTTAGAAGAGGCGAAAAAATAGTTCAGCAATACAAAGAAAACTTATGCGTAGCCACTCTATTCGCATGTCCCCAATCGAATGCACCAAATCTCGTTGGCAGTCGATGTTTCAGAGACTTCATTAGGAGCAACAGTGATGTTGACACATTAGGGCTATATGCTAATGCTTGCATATTCGGTACATTTGTAATTTTACAACAATAAAATGCAAACGGTTGCTATGGTAGCAAGCACAAAATTTGCAAATACAAATGCAAATTCAAATCCAAGACTATTTGCACAAGATTCTGAACAGCCCTATTATACTTTTTTGATACAATGGCTGATGAAAAAGTACGTTATTTAGTACAATCGATGTATTTTCGATAATTTTGGTCGAATAAGGTTCCCCTTTCTTATCTTATTCACGTCCTTTGCATACGTGTAAATTTTTCTTCTATTATCTGACAACTTTCAAATGTAAATTATATATGTTATCTCTAAAATTCCTGATTATCGAATATTTGTGAAGTTTTGCCATCTCTATTGTCATATTGAAAGCTTTATAAAATTTTGCTTAATTAATAACACTGTATAACTGCTATGCTACCTTGTATGGATATAATGATAATTTTTTCAAAAGGAAAGCTTTGGGCAACCGTCTATGACGTCGTAAGCTCTAATGTTCACACTGAAACCGGCACGTAGATACCTACATACAATCACTCAAGGTAACACACTTTGAAGAAAAAACACACTTTTTCCAACTCAAAGAGTATTTCCTCGAACCGCTTCAAACTCTCCTCGATGGACTTTTTTTTTTGTGCTGGAGCGGAAAGACGAAATATTCAAGTTCAAAATTCGAGGAAAAAAGTAAAGGATCCAATTGGCCTAAAGGTTGTATACATATGTAGCACATGATCATCAAAACGAGGGTCATACACAAATACATAAAGCTAACTAGTATTCGAGTCCTGCAATCTGATTGCAATATCATTAGCGATAGACGTTGGATGTGATTTGGCATACATTTTTAAACTTTTAAGCTTCTTTCTACTTCTCCTTGGAATGATCTACGAATCATTTGTAGAAATTTTAGTTAAATATTTTTAATAGAGTTTATCAAAGCCACCCACATACGATCGATGGAAAATCTAAAAAGAGCTGTTTACTAAGAAAATAAAATAAATAAAATGGCGATTGGTTTAACATGCATACATTTTTCATTAAACTTTTATTTATTGTAAATATGTAATACTATGTATGTATGTACATATATTGCTTCGATCTTATGGAAACTTTTCTCTAATCGGTACTTTAGAAATGTATAATTTCTCGTTTACGAACTGTTTACCCATGCATTTAGTACGTGAAATTTTATGATTTTACGTCAACGCCAGCACCCTCATACCACATTCCGGCACGTGATAAATTTGTCTAAATGATGGATGACAATCTACTAATGCATAGTATATATGTATGCAAATACATATATACAATATTTAGTTTGTAGAGTTATTTAAAAAAAAAAA
>NW_016191823.1:0-3520 GCF_001687245.7 Rhagoletis zephyria | reverse complement strand
CTACAAATAACATCTCATACGTCTTAATCATCTGGTCAAGTTCGAAGGGCAAATCTTCAGCGGAAATAACCGCCATTAGCAGGCCAGCAATTGGGCCATACAGTCGTTCGAGACCACCTCTCTCCTGGTCATGTTGATACACTCTCATTTTGTAGTCAATTATCAGGAAGAATCGTTTAAATACCTCGATGCTCAACAAAATTACCGGTTGAGAATCATACACCAAAAACTCCACTTCATTGGCGTATTTTCCTACCACAATTTGCATTCGCACAGCCTTCTCTATTTCAAGAGGGCCGCGAGGAGTCCGGAGGACTTGCTTAGCCTCGTACGGTTGAAGACCTAGCTTGTTGACTAACTCCATAGGAATTAAGTTGACGGTTGCTCCTGTGTCGAGGATACCAACTAATTGAGAACCTCCCACTTCAAACACAAGTGGGATACACCGTTCAGGATTCTCAGCGTAGATGTTGTTCACCATTCCCTCTGAATGCAAAAACAGAGCAGAAAGGTCAGTGTTGTAGCCGAAAGGGTCATAATCGCTTTCTTGCTTAATGTAATTCACTTTTCCATTGGTCGTCGCATTATTTGTTGATGGTGCAGATTTTGTCATGTGACTGTTATTATTACTACCTTTGCACAACTGCACGTTGTGATGACCTCCACACTTGACACACTTATTAGGTAAAGTACACTGGTGAGCGGTGTGTCCCAGTTTGAGGCAAACGTAACAAGCGCCAAGTTCACGCGCTAACTTCAACTTTGCCTCAGGTGTGAGGAGTTTGCAGTAAAAAATGTTATGTACGGGGTCTCCGCATTTACCACAAGGAGGTTTTAGTCGGTCACCACCACTACTTGGGTTGTTCATACCCGACGGTTTAGCTTTCTTTACCTTAGATTTGACCGCCTGACCTGCATCATTCGATCGATGGCCTCCTTGTAAATTCACTGCATTAACTGTTTCCTCTCGGATGGTGTTAGGGAAGCCAAGGAAGGTATCGTTTGGTGTCACATTATTGACGGCTCCTCCCCATCCTCGACCACTTGGCCTGGCGGGGGTAAAACGGGCAGGGGTGCGACGCATGGGAAAACGGTTGAACGGGCCTCGTTGTCGGTTAGACAGTTCATTACCTGGATTAAGTTGCACAGTGTTACGGACGGTCAGTAAGCCGTCGTCCAAATATTGAAGGTACAAAGACAAAGACGGAACATCATTTCGGATACGGGCAATGTACTTTGAACTTAGTTCACGGGGAAGTTTACCAGCAAAGATTTTAAGAATCTCAATCTCATAACCAGTATCCAAACCGTAATAGTCGAAAAGAATTTTAACCGAACGAAGTCGTTCGACTACTGCGGAAATGCCCTTCACATCAAAAAGGCCTTTAGCAGGAGGCACTTCAGTAGCACGTCGTTGAATGTGTGAAAGGATGTTAGGCAGATTGGTGTATTCTGCCACTAAAACTTGTAGAACCTCTTCATACATTGTGCAGTGGTAATCTTTAATCATGTCTTTGCTGCGATCATCAAGCTTTGCCAGAAGATAATTGAACTTTCGAGCATCATCTAAATCAGCCTCATCCACAATTCGTAAAAATAAATCAAAGAAGCGCATAAAATCTAAATAATCTCCTGAAAATGGCTGAACATCCTTGTATTCATCGCGGTTGAATTTGCGAAGTTGCTGGCCTTGCTGTCGAGTGGCCGGTGACAAATTAATAAGTGGCGGAGTGGCAGTCTGAATTGCCACAGAACTGCGAAGATTGTAAGGGTGATTGGGGTTGCCACCCGAAAGGCTAGTACTTGCCTGTTGAGCGACAGAGCCGCTTTGGGCATTGTTGGTGCCCTGATTCTGCTGGTTATCGTTGGCTCGTAGATCGATGTAATTGTCATTGCCAGCAAGAGTGCCAAATCCACCTAAAGTCCCAGCAGGGCGAGGGTGTGCTGCTGGTGTGGATGTGATGTTAGCCCTATCTATAGTGCCTGGAGNCAGAGCCGCTTTGGGCATTGTTGGTGCCCTGATTCTGCTGGTTATCGTTGGCTCGTAGATCGATGTAATTGTCATTGCCAGCAAGAGTGCCAAATCCACCTAAAGTCCCAGCAGGGCGAGGGTGTGCTGCTGGTGTGGATGTGATGTTAGCCCTATCTATAGTGCCTGGAGGGTTGTTACGCCTACCAAACACGCGCTCCATAAAATTTGAACTAGTCGATGGAACAGGGTTGCCAAAAACATCCAAGTTAGACGGATTGCGTATGCTCTGTCTAAGAGCACGGAGGCGATTGCGGCTGACCATATCTACTCGGCCTAATTGCAATCCCTGATCCTCTTCTAAGTTAGCGGTCAAAGACCAGTCCATAGGATTGACTGGGGGAATATAATGCAGTGGAGGATCTTCGCTAATTGTGTCGAAAGGCTCAAGGTTCACGGTGCATTTAAACCTCTGATCATTAATATCACGAACTGCCATGAAAGATGCGATGAACTCCCTTCCAACCACATGGTGTGGTTTCTCAGGATACTCAGGGAAAGGGCCTTTATTGCCAACAACCTCAGGCCATCGTTTGCGCAAAAACTCAAAGTTGTCCTTTAAGTACTTTATCTTGCAATAACTGTTGTAAACAGCCTGAAGTTCATCTTGAGAAAGAGGAGTACCCTTTATCTCTTTCTCAACAAGGCTGGACAGTTTCATGAACAAAGCATTAGTGCGCTTTTTCATCTCACTGTGGCAAGAGCGAACAACTTCAACCTGGTTGTCATAAAAGGCTTGCTTTGCTTTAAGAAAGCGAGGTCTGGGAGCCATGGCAATCAATAGTCAAATAGTGTAGGTGCGAGGAGGTAATATTCTTCTTTTTTTTCAATGCAACAAACAAATAAAAGTGGATAGTACACTCAATTCTCTTCTCAGCTGCAACCAATAAGAGAGATAAAATAAGAGATAGGGAAATAGAAAAAGTGCAACTATAGTGATTTCAAATTTTGTGGTCTTTGTAGAGTCTTAGATTAATTGTCATGTAAGCAACTAAAGAGTGATAGCAAGAAGAGAAAATTTAATTTACTAGCAATAGTGTAAAATGTGTGAATGTTAGGAGATAAAAGCAGACGCTGTAAGTAAATGAACTTTCCTTTATGAACCCAGTTAAACAAGAAGAGAACCAAAATCAGCAGTTGAATCAGGAACAGCGGTGATCAGTCGCCAACCAATGATTCCAAAATCAGCAAAACGACGGAGTTGCACACAATGACGTCGTAACAATTCTGCTGTCGATGCGCTGCTGATAATGCGGTTGGGCTATCATAAGCCACTTAGTTCAAGGCGAAACACAGTTTTTAAAATATTTTGTTTTGTCGAAAAAAACGGTCGCAAGAAAATGAAGAAAAATCAACAAAACTGTGATCGGCGAAATCAGATTGTAGCAACGTTGCTCAAAAACAAAAGACGAAGTGTGACGGGTTGCTTGGTCCTTCTGAGTTATCAGTTTTAAAATTGTGTCATGCCAAGTTGACACATAGACGTACACT
>NW_016191822.1:0-3521 GCF_001687245.7 Rhagoletis zephyria | reverse complement strand
AAATCGCTTAGGCGGTTACAGTGCCAATTAAGAAGAAGAAGAAGTCTTACTGTTTTTACAAATGGAGGGACCTACAGTTTTACACCGCCTCCAAACAGCAAATGGATTTAATAAGAAGCTTTTTCATGGCAGAAATACACTCAGAGATTCGCCATCGCCTGCCGTGGGGCGACCGCAGTTAGAAAAAACTTTTTCTAATTTACATAGATGTTACCTGAACCAGGGAGCGAACCAGGTCGTACGCAGCGGTAGAACGCTTCACTAACCGCTCAGCTACAGCGGCCGCTATGCATTATACATTAGACAAATTAAGGGTATTCACGATCCGGTGCATACTGTCTAGCATGGTGCATAGATAGCATACATAGCAGGTGTTCACGGGAAACTCGACAGTGGTCTACGTTGTCGTGACAAAAATATGGGGGTACACGAAAATTTACATTGTCGAATCTTCAGTGATGACTCCTAAAATGACTCATGGTTAGGATCTGGAGTATTTTTCGAAGTTAATGGGGATAAGCTTCACTTTTTCTCTTAGGGAATATGCTTCGATCTTCCAGGCTGAGGTATTTCCAATCCCCAAAACCAGAGACTGCGTGGTAGAAAATAGGTGGAGGGGAAGGAGTTTACGTGTGTACAGGTACCGCCAAGCTGCACTTAAGGCACTGGCCAGCCCTTTATCTCTAAGTACTTCCAAACTTGTTCGGCAATGCAAGTCTCGACTAAAGTAAATGTTGATAAAGATAACGAGTTTGCTTTACTCTGGGTGCGGGCAACTTGGGATTGCCTGGAAATGAGGCATCTGCCCGTTAGGCCACAGTTGGCTTAGATCAGGCATTCCTCGATCCGCAACCACTTATAGCACTCTCCATTTCGACCATCGCAGCCACCATCAGAAACTGTGTGTATTTATACTTCGCTCAGCAATGACTGAGAGCCATCGAGGGGATGCAGGTGGGCAAAACTCATGTTGCCTGCAATCTCAGAAGGTCTATCTAGTTTTTTCCTCTCACTAAGAAGACGGGACTGCTGATTGGTAACTTCACGTGGCACAAACACCTGACTGTGACAGGGCGTAAATGATTTTTTGCCTATCCTGCTTTAAAGAGTATGAGTGTGGTGGAACACTACTTGAGCTTCTTGCTTGCTTGTTTGTTTATCATCGATTTTCAGTTTCTGAATTTGAAGTTTGGCGTAAACAGCTATGCAGTTTTCTTGTTTCAAGTTTTGTGTTTTAAAAATGCGAGTGACGAATATTTTTCGCATCACTCTAAAACTCGGAGCGATACAAATAAAAATGATGCCATCAACACAAATAAACTATTTAACAAATGCATCACTTGCAAATTCATGAGTGAGCCGAACATGTGAGGAGTTTATTTAGTGCTCTTAAAAATAATAATAACTCCTCAGAGCGAGATAGTTCTTCCATGCCTTTACTGGCTCTGTTTTTTTAAACTTGCAAGTGTGTAATCATATTATTTTAATATATAGAAGACAAGAAACCAGGGGGTCTACGAGAAAAGTAAATTTGGGAACCTCTGTTTTAGACTAATACAATCCATGAAAGTAAGGAAAATACGTTCAACAATATTTGTAATTATTTTTATTTATAATTAGACTTCCTATCCACCTCAATTTATCATTATTCAATATCTTTTAAATATGTATCAATATTATTATTATTATTTGTGTCACATTTCGCAAACAATATCAATATGTTTATGCAATTTCTTTTAACCTAATAACAAATATCACTTATAAAATATAGTATTAAGTACATCAGTGTTTATCATTCTTCGTAAAGAAATAAAAAAGCGTATGTCGAAAATATAAAAGAGTAGCTAAGAAACCGGAGAGAGCTTACAAAATACGCAAAACAAAAATCAGATTATGCTGCACAATTCAATCTATTTAAGAGATTGTTAATCAACCAATACGTTTATGTGTAGTACCGTACCTTCGAATTTATAATAATCATTAAATGTGTGGTGTGTTGATTTATAGGTAAATTTTAAAATTAGAATTTTTCTGTTGTAATTATATCGTAATAAAGCCATTACGTAATTTTTGTTTACAGTCTAAATCATTTTGTTTCCTTTTCCTTGTTTTAATTATTTCCATTGCTGTAGTATTTAAGCATTTTTCATTAATTAATAATACTTTGTTTGATACGTTATTACACTCATCAAGTGTAATAAATCGATACGTAATTTTGTTACTTTCTTCCTCTGGGGTTACTATATGCTTTCGTTAGGGAGCATTTTAGCTAGATGTCTTATCAAAATACTGCTTCGCGTAAATATAATGCTAAGATTAATCATTCTTAAGGGAAGGAACAGCATTGTAGGGTGCGTACTGAGAATTGGTTTATAATATATATAGTTATCTAGTAAATTAAACTTAAAAAAAAAAACGAACAAAAAATAAATAATGCAAAATAAGCATTTCAGGTGGGCATATGAACGCAGCTTACACATGAATGAGCGGTAACGAATTCGCTAAAAGAAATTTGACAAAACATCAAAGTGACCTCTATATGTTCTAAGATTTTTCTCTGATCCTGTTAGCTTTTGTAGTCATTAGTAGGGTTCGACCGAAGTTAAATTATTTGGTTGAAGCCGAAGACGAACCGAATGTTCGGTTTTGATCTAATAATCGTCCGATTACCGATGCTGATGATTTACTTTAAAATTAAGTAAATCGATTCTTTTTTTTAATTAGCACTATTTTGCATTTTTAAGCGCACATAAAATACAAAATACATATAAACGTATTTATGTATGTCTTGTGTATTAACAAAGAAATTCACAATAATTGTAGTCAGTAGGCTTGGGGGGCCAGTAGGCTTTGGGACCGATCGCAACTCCCGCTAAATTCGCGAAATTTTATTTCATTTGGATCTTGGGGAAATGGTCTTGGATTTGCGGTTGGAATTGTATTAGCAAATTTTATGCTTGCTGCCATAGTGTGCATTTTATTGTTGTAAATTTACAAATGCAACGAATATGCAAATGCAAGAGCATATGCACAAGATCCGGAACAGCCCTATTGAATATCGAATGGTTAACATAATTTTGTGCAAAAAAGTAAATATTTGAGTTGAGTTTTTGGAACTTGATGTTTAACAAAAGACTTTCGCTTTCAGATGCCAAAGCAAAGCGCAATTTAGTCGAATTTCGAAGAAAAAATTAAAGAAGAGAAAATATTTCCATAAGCATTGTTCGCGGCTTTCATCGAAATTTGTTTCGTGACTTTGGAGAAAGACGAATGTATGAAGTCGACGAGAAAAAATTAGTTTTTTACTTTACAGAATAATTTCAACTATTATATGTACATTAGCCGGCCTCTCTCCCCCATTAAAAAAAAATAGATATCGTGTTTCCATTGTAATTATAAACTCTATTAAATATTAAGACGTCTACCAAAATATTGCAGAAAAATATTAAAATTTACGTGAGGTAGACCGATTTGAAAATACCTCCATAAATGTGTATAAAAATGGTTTCTTGAAGATTTTT
>NW_016191821.1:0-3521 GCF_001687245.7 Rhagoletis zephyria | reverse complement strand
GTTCAAATACTGAACAGAGTTCAGTTGCTTTGCACCTCGTCGTTTTCTTGTTTGCTTTTTGGCTGCTAGCTGGATGGTAGCTGATGTGCCTCTAATTGATTTCCTCTCTTTCCGCTCTGTTTTTTTCCTTTTTCCTCGCCTTTTTCCTCGCCTCGTTCCTGTCTCCCTTTCCTGTTCCTGTCTTCCTTTCCCGTCCCCTCCTTCCTGCCTGCCCAGACATCCGTACGACTTTCCGGGCGGCAGCGGGAGCGTCTTTGCGCGGAACACCCGCCGCGCCGCCGAGGTGTGGATGGACGAGTACAAGGTGCTCTACTACGACGCCTACCCGCCCGCAAAGTACGTGCCCTTTGGAGACATTGCCGAGCGGATGGCACTGCGGCGGCGGCTCGGCTGTCGCCCCTTCAGCTGGTACATGGCCAACGTCTACCCCGAGCTGAAGCCGGTGACGATGGGCTACGGCGGTGGGCTGCCCTCGCCGATGGCCGCAGATAACAATGGTCTGGGTGATATGGTGCTCTCGAAGCACGGGGCCATCCGCCAGGCGGTCCAGGACCAGCCGCCGGGCCTGTGTCTGGACACGATGGGCAGTGGCCAGGACAGCAGTGGACAGCAGCAGAAGGAAGCGCCCGGTCACCTTTCGCTCTACCAGTGCCACGGCCAGGGCGCCAACCAGGACTGGGAGGTGACCAGTACGGGCCTCTTCCGCCATGGCAAGCTCTGCATCACCGTCTCCGGCTTTGAGCCGGGGCGGCCGGTGGTGCTCGCAGAGTGCGTCGCCGATGATGCTCAGGTAGGAGAGTTGTGTGGGAATTGTTTGTGTTTGTTGTTTTAATCCTTTGGTTTCTATTCCTTTGTTTTGTGTTTGCCTCCTTTGTTTTGTTCCCGCTCATTCTCTTTGTTCCACCTCCTTGCTCCTCCTCTAGAAATGGGTGTGGGCCTTTGACCGGCACATAAAGTTGCTGTCGCGAAACCTCTGCCTCGATGCGCGCTTCATCCGCCAGACGGGCATTGTCGCTGATGTGTGCAATGCCGGCTCGGCCTCGCAGCAGTGGCGATTCGACTTGGTCGCCTAGACTTGGCTGCTGAAACAGCAGCAGCAGCAGATGGTGAATGAATTCGCTGCTTTGAAGACATTTGCGTCTACGTGTGCAGAAACGTCAACTGCGGGGGCACAACAGATGTGTTCTTCTTCTGCTCGCTCCATCTTCCTCAACTTCTCTGCCAGCTTTTTTGTCCTTCTGCTTGAGCTGATTCTCGAATTCTGCCGTTGCCGTTTGTTGTTCTCCAAGTTGCGCATTCACCTTGGTCGCTTTCTCTTTTGCACCCTCTAGTCGTCGATAATTATCATTTCACTCCCGAAATCATTGGTCGATACATCTCCTGCTGTGTTCTCATTACTTCTCATCTACTTTCACTACCAGTACTTTGTACTCATTACCCTCTTTTTTCCTCCTCATTTGATGTGTGTGTTTGTTGTTTACTCTTGTCTTTTTCTCTCTCTGTTTGATTTGCTTTGATGAGTTCTTTCATGATTTCTAATTTTCTGACTCGTTGACGATCCTCACAACATCATCCTCTCCCATCACTTTTTGTCTCGTCTCATCATCAGCAGCAGAGCTTTTGGTCTGCTCTTTCCTCTACATCGTCGTCTTCTTTTCCTCGTCTTTCGTCGTTTGCTGTGACATCGAAGCAGCAGCAGCAAATTGCCCAGATAGTTGCTGAACTGAGCTGAAACATACTGGGGAAGGGTAGAGAGAGAGTTTGCCCGACGGATGGAGACTTCTTTCTTTTGGTTATTTTTGCCATCTTTTGGTCCTTCCTCTCGCCCACCCTCTCCCCTCTGTCTCGGATCACCATCAATCNGAGTTTGCCCGACGGATGGAGACTTTTCTTTTTTGGTTATTCTCGCCATCTTTTGGTCCTTCCTCTCGCCCACCCTCTCCCTCTCCGTTCTGTCTCGGATCACCATCAATCACTGGCAATTTGTCATGTCCTCTCTCTCCTCTCTCTCTCCTCTTCTCTGTCGTCTTCTCCAATGTGATCACTATTATGTCCCTTTTCTTCTTATTATTATTCTTATGTACATAGCGCTCGCCTACTTCTTCTTCTTCTACCATTCCATTGTTTCCTTCGCAACATTGCCAAGTACAAAACACACACACAAACAGACACAGACACAGAAACACTTACCAATCTTGCAAATACACACACACTCGCTAAAGCAAATATCCATTCTGTCTACTGGTGTCTGGTCTCTTCTTCTTTTTCTTCTTTTTTCTTCTTTGCCCTCGTCTCTTGGCAGTTTTTTGCTGGGCTGCATTTGTCTCGCTCCACTTGCTGGCTGCTTGGAGACAGTGGAAAAGTTAATTAGCTGAGCGTCCTCTTCTTCTTCTTTTTCTTCTTCTTGCCCTGTCTCTAGGACGACTTTTTCCCCTGTTCAAAGCTGAAGCAAAGTTTCACTTAAACACTTTGGTACAGTTTGGCAAGTGAAAAGAGGATGAGGATGAGTAGGAGTTGGGAAAGCTGGCAAAAAACACTTGCCAAGTTTCAAACTATCTAGTAGCTTTACTACTGTTTTCCAGGAAAATGGTATCCATCCAGTGAAACAGTTTCGTTTTATTTCTGTCACAGGGAAAAAACTCACTTGATTACGTCGAGTTGTTTGTTGTCTCCAAGTTGGGGGGTGGGGGCAGACATTGTGGATTTACCAGCTCCATTTCTGGGCTTCCATTTCCTCCTCTGCCCCGTTCTCCGGTGTTTTTCGTTTCCTTCTTCTTCTGAGGACAGAACAGTTGTCTCTGTCACATTGCACGCACACAGCAAATCGATCGATTTGAGTGAGCCTATCCCTGTCCCTATCTCTTGCTCCATTCTTTTTATTCTTGTACTTTCTTCCTCGTCTTCCTCTTCTTCTTCCTCCTCCTCTCCAATCGATATGCAGCACGGAAACACTTAACGGGTTAATTGGCTCGCACTGGGTAGTGTGTAGTGCATTCTCTGCCTGTGCACACTCTATCTCTTTCAGTTCACAGACTCTATCTTTTCTCCTAGGACTTTGCAGCACTTGGATTTATTTGAATTTGTGATTTCGTCTCGCACCACTGACGGTGGGTAGACAGCAGCAGCAGCAGCAGAAATGGCAGCTCAGCTCAGCTCAGCTCAACTTGGCTCAACTTGTGTGCACAGTGGCGCCCAGTGATTGCCTCGCTCGGTGACTTTTGACAGCTCAAACTGCTGCCATCGCTGCTGCTGCAAATCGCACTTAGCTCAGCTATTTTTTCTGGCAATGGTCGGGGAAGAAAAAATAGGATTCGGGTTTTGGACCACAATTTGAAGCTTGAGTACTGCAAAGAGCAGCAGCAGCAGTAGTAGTGGTGGGGGAAATCGGTGGTGCCCAGTGCTCTGCAGCAGCAATCAAAGGGTGGCAATGGCTGGTGGTGGGTGGCCACCAACTCTTCTCCCCCAATTGCCGCCAATTCGACTATCACCACTTTTACCCCCAATTTCATTCATTCATTTTC
>NW_016191820.1:0-3521 GCF_001687245.7 Rhagoletis zephyria | reverse complement strand
GACATTTATTATTGCAAGTACCTCATAAATACATCTGCCACAAAAACAACAATAACAACAACAGCAACTACACTACCACTGCATTTGGACTCGCTTCAGTTTTGTGGCAACAACTAACTGTCCATCTACATCAGTGTCTGTCTGGTTGTCTGGTTTTTATTTGCTTTTTCGTCGTTGTCGTCGTTGTCGTCGTGTGAGTGAAGGATGTTGTTAACGGGATCAAATTCCCTGTAATGGCAACTAAAGTAGCTCAATAATTGTAGCATCGCCTCGCCAGCACGCCATCCATACCCAGTAGTTCCAGTTGCATTATCTGGTTCGCGTAATTGGAAGCTACTTACAAATGTGCATTAGCAGATAATTACCATACACGTGTGTACACTTATTTTCCTTGATGGTGTTCGAATTTTCAAAAAATAATACTCAGAAAGGAATATATTTCACCTGCATGTTAACCGGATAAACAATTTGTGTTTGTTGCATTTTTTGACGGTGTTTAAATGCTGTCGATTAAAAAATTAATTGTTCTAATTTTTTTTTTTAATTGCTAGTGGTACCTGAGATGCCGAAAACCCCTACTCTGACATTTCAAAAAGTGTTTAGCGTTGCCTCTTTTTCTACATTTTGATCTCCCTTTTTCGTCGCCACAGTTTCCATCTGGCTTGAATTCTTGACCATCATATTTTTTTTTTTCAAATAAATTGGTTTTGAAAAAACTTTGGCTTTGACTTTCCTTTTGGTTACATAGCCCATAAGATCCGCTATTGAGTCTTTTATCATTATTATAAGCCCTTAACAAATACAAAGCCTTCAAAATTTTGGAATTTGTTTAACAAAACTAATATTTTTATGTAAAAGTTAATACATACACATGCATACATATTTTTTTATACATTTTTTTAATCCTTTATTTATTTTATTTTTCATACTCATTGGATCTTTGGATTGGAAACTCGAATGCAACGAAATCATAATTGGACTAGTATGTAAGTATTGCTAAAGTTTTCTTCATTTATTCAAATTTATAGCGTATCCCTTGTTGTGCCAATTTATGCTAATTGTAAGCAAAAAAAAGTGTATGAATTTTAATTTATTAGGTTTATTCTAATAAGCTCCGTGCTTATATCCTATGCCTGATTAATGCAGCTAACTTAGGCCAATGATGCCCCTGAAAAACTTTCTTGCGAGTCGTGTGTAGTTCTAAACCAAAAACAAAAAGTCACATGTCAACGTTACAACAACAACAACAAGACTCCAATGTCTGCTTCGCCACTATTGTCACGTTGTACCAATCTTGCAATAACAACAACAACATACTCAATTTTGCAAGCGATAAATAACTCCACATCTCCACAGGCAATAGCTTATATCTTGATACAAACATATCGAGCCCTAACCGCCAAAATAACGCAAGCGACATTTTTTTCAAAATTTTCTTTTTGATGCAGAAATGCATCTAGATGCTCTAGAAATATTTCTGCATCAAAACGAAAATTTTGAAAAAAATGTCGCTTACGCTATTTCGGCGGTTAGGGCTCGATATGTATGTCACACAATGTAAATTGCCAATAGAGGACGCTCATTGCTTATGAAGAGCATCTATTACCGGCAATGAATGTCCTTCTGGTAGTCATATTTTAATTTGAAAGAAAGCGTGTTCGTAGTAACATCGTCGAAATTTTAATACTAAATCAAAAAGAGCTCTTCTCCAATGAATTATTCATGATGATGTTTTAGAAAATTATTCAGCAAATTACACATAATTATTTGTTTGGACATGGCTCATACCTGGCGGTGAAACGTGCAGCAGAGCGGCAATAAACATTTGTTTGTGGAGATGCGCCGTAAGAGTTGAAAACGCTGTTGCGGAGTAAATGCGCTGTGCTAATCTAAAGAAGTTATCAAGAAATGAGCTAACAAAAATGTCATAATAAGTTCCTAAGAGCGCGGTTACCCACAAACGTAGCGTAGTAGTACGTAGAAACATATCCAAGTTTGTTGTTGATAGAAAGAGAGAGAAGCAACGTCTACGTCACGGTCATGCGATGGTGAGTTTTTATTAAAACGCAGATCCCATAGACTGACTAGCCGTAGGCCATTCTATTCCGACTAACTCACCAATTCAATAAGTTTTTGGTCTGATGTATTGTAGTTGACGCAACGGTTGAGGTTTTTTAGAAATTAAATTCTAATTCGTCATGGGGTGTAGTGAGATTTTGCGCCGTTCACGAAGAGCAAATGTTTTTTTTTTTTTTGTTTTTATGAGAAGCTTCTTCATGGCAGAATTACACTCGAAGTGTGCCAGCCAGTTTGATCAAAGAGAAATTTGCGATAATAAATTGTCAAATAGGAGTACCGAAATAGAATGTCATTGCTATCTGCCACACTTTATATTACTTCACTATGCTCGAAATAAGCTTTTAAACCAGGGGTAATTACAAACTTTTTTTCGGTACGGGAACGGATTTTTTAGATGAGAATTGATGGCAATGCTGGGAAAGGGCTGCTGGCGTCAAAAATATCTCCTTCGGTTTGATTTTCGAAACGGTTTCAAATACCTTTTGAACTATCAAGCCGATTTTGTAATTTTATTTACCCCCATATTGTAGATAAAAAAAATTGCGCCTCGAACGAGACATAACGCGGCTTGAAAGTTTCCGTGCCATAATTTTTCCATGCTCAGTCGCAAATATGCGAAAAGTTATTTATTAACTGCATACAAACCGTTTGGGATTGTAACAAACTTGTTGCAAGCGTTAATTAAATTAAGTCTTGTGCAACAGTTACACAAAACAGTTCCAACACGAACAAAAAGAAAACAACAAAAACAACAACATAATTTGCAACGATTGAATGTCTTAATTAGCAGCACTCGCAGTGCTGCCATGGCTGCACTCTCTTTGCATGCTTTTTGTTGCTGTTATTGCTGCAGTTTGCAAAAATTATGAGTTGCTTGCACAAATGGCAATGCAACAAATGAAATGCGCACAAACATGGCAAAGTAACGACAACATCTGCTGAGTGATGAGCTCCAATCAGCGCAATGGAACAACTACCAGATGATTTTAAATATTATTGTGCGGCATGTGTGTGTGTGTGTGTGTGTGGCAAGTGTGAGTTTTATGAATTCGCGCCACTAACCGTAGTAGAAGCAGCACTTTTGCTACGAGTTGTGCGCTGGCGCCAGCGCATTGTACGCTTCGTTGCCTCTGACAATCACTTTGCTTGCTCCGCTCGAATTGCTGACGACTCCTGGGCTGACAGGCAAAATTGGTGGGTGGGGTGCCAGGGGAGCATCAGCGAACATCAGACGATGCGCAATCATAAATTCAATTGCTATTAACTNCCTGGGCTGACAGGCAAAATTGGTGGGTGGGGTGCCAGGGGAGCATCAGCGAACATCAGACGATGCGCAATCATAAATTCAATTGCTATTAACTGTAAGTTGATGATGTGCGAGAGTGCCTTTCAAAAATAACAACAACAATAACAACCAGAACAGCATAATCATGTGCGAATAA
>NW_016191819.1:0-3521 GCF_001687245.7 Rhagoletis zephyria | reverse complement strand
TATGGACGCTTTGTAACTCGGATACTTTTCCAAGTGCTTACTCATGCGCCAATATTTAGTTGCTTGCTCTGTGTGTAGGCAAAAAAAGGTGTATGCGAGCAAATGTGAGTTTGTTTGGATTTAACGGTGTTTTACTTTGTCCGAGTCACTAAGAGCCCCTGCATTGATTGCAAAAAGTCGTGGGCACTGATAACAAACACGCACAGCCAATATGCAGTTTGTCCGGAGCATTGTACCCGAAGTCGGAGAGGGGGAAAGATTTAAATTAGCTATGCAACTGGCAATGAGTTGTGTGAATCAATGAAGCAAAGGTCGAGGTTGTAGTGGTTTGCATCCAAAAGACGGCTGTCGGCTGCTACGGAGGAACTGCAGTGCAGTGAGTCGCAGTTCGAATTAAAGGTTCGGTATGGCCTGGGAGAGGCGACCACTTGAGGAACATTTTTTTCTTGGATGGCGCTCTGGCCAGGCAAGGAACCCAGGTTCTACCGATTGTCCATTGGCATTTTAATCGAACTATTAACAAAGTTGTTACCATTAAGGTTTTCAATACCATTATTTTTAAAAACTGCCTCTCTGCTGAACAACCTAAATATGAAATAAAATTAATAATACGAGCATTTTCATCTAAAATGCTATACAGCACCCTATTTTCCAAAAAATTCAAAAATTATATGGCCCAATGTCAGTGTGTAGTGTCCTCAAGATGATTCGTTAACAAAAGCTATTCTCAAATGTATGTACAATTAACTAAGTGTGTGTTTTTGTTGCTATCGAATACATGCCTACTCACCAAAGAGCTGCTTTCTTCCCCAGAATTTTCTCGACACGACGTCGGCGATATTTACCGATGCTCAGCCGCTGTTGTACTGATTGCCTAAGTGCCTCACGGCGAACCATTGCAAGCACACAGTGTCTACAATTGGCAGTTAATGTGAAAACGCACAGCATTTTTGTCAGTTACACTTTCATGGCTGTGTGTTTTGACATTGAAACTGTGGCAAACCAAAGGCCGCGGGNTTGACTAAGTAACTGCGGCAAAAGGAAGCTTTTAAGCATCACTTTTTCTCAAAAACAAAAAACATGAAAGCAACCGCAATGCCTTTGCCTTGTAGTGCTTCGAGTGCCTCTTTGCAACTTTGCTCTTTCTGTTTTCTCTATCAGCGGCAATCCTTTTTCACTGGCCATCTCTACGCACAGGCGGCTAATTGACACCTCTACTCTGCAGCTCACAATGGCCCCTGCGTGCTGCGTGCTGCGCGCGATAAGCGCAATCAACCAGCTGCCCGCCCGTCTTTGCCACTCATCTCCCTCCAATCGGAGTTTAGGCAGCAGCAGCCGCCTTCATTGCCACCGCGGGCCATTTATGTCAATGCGGGCTGGCGATACTGGCGCGATTCGCAATTAAGATTGCGATAAGATAGACGTTTCGTGTGCACTCACGCTGCTGCCTCTGAGCAGCGCCACGTATTAAAGTAGTGCTTTTAGCGCATTTTTGCGCGCTTTTTATATTTTAGCAAATATGCAAATTTGGCCCGCAGAAGATCAAAGTGCGACAACAGTTCAATTAAGTTCCGCCAACAGCGTCGCCCCTTTCGACGTGGTAGCTGCGTTCGCCGGTCACTGCTCTGTATTTGTCAAAGAATTTGACAGATTTTAGTGGCAGATTTGTCGGCAACTCCCCGCGCCTATTTACCTCGAAAGCGCAGACGTTGTACTACCATACATAAGTATGTACTTGTATTCGTGCTCCAGCCCATGATGTCTTCTATCCCGATGCCCCTAAGTGCATATTCACACACCTTCGCATACATGCTATTATGTAAGTTCACTCAGGCAGACATTCGTGCGCATTTACATTTTGGCTTTATGCCAAATCGTCTCAGGCAAACTGTCAAAAATCATCAAATGTCATTCGCTTTGCATTCGCTTCGCCATGCGCAGCCATAGTTTGCTTGTGGTAAAGTAACAACTGTCATCGAATGCTGTCGCTGTTGTCATCGTCATCATCGTCAGCGGCAAAATGTCGACGTCAACGTTGAGAACGCTTTGTTTTTGGTTATTGCATGCGTTGCTTGATAATCTGTGCATGATCATGTCTGCCGCTTGTCTTCGTTCCATCACCAATTCACAGTTGTCACTTTGTCGAGTGAGTGCGTCCTGTGTGGTCGCCTGTCTGTGTTTGGGCGAGATGTCATCAAGTGCTGTTATTGTCGTGTAACTAAATGAGGTTTTGAATTCGAAATGCATTTTCCCTGTTAACTTATGTTCGTATTTATGTTCATGCGTGAGTTTGGTGTAATTTGAAACTGAAATAATGCACTTTTGTGACAAAATGCCCCACAACAATATGGAACGCCTAGCATTAACGATTCAATGCGCAAAGTGTAAGGAGTGACGAAGTATTATTCCTTCCTTCGACAGCAGACGTTTTAAAAGAAGTAATTTGATAATTTTTCTATAGATTTATGCGCAGCCAAGCACATGCCAAGCAACCTTCGATGGCCAAAACCGCGGAAAAGTTCTTTTGGGGTTTTAAGATGAGAACAAACACACCAAGGAATGGGAGCCGTGGTTTGGGAAGGGGGGTTAGTAAAGTAGTCTGCAAGCTTCAGAACAAGAGAAAGATGGATAGTTTTATTTGTACCAGGGAATAATAAATGGATTTGTTTCCAGAGTATGACAACATGGCCACGGAAGAATGGAGGGTATCTGAAAGAGCATCAATGTCTATTCTGTTAGTAGACAAAGTTGCATCCTGCCCGGCAGAAGCACCCAACGCTCTCCCAAGCTGATCCGAATCGATATTCGCCTGAAAGAAGTGGCAATGAAGTCAACAGTCTGACTAAGGGACGATTTCCATGCAGAAGATACCTAGTGGCCGATAAAAAGGAAAAGGTCTTAGAAATGATAAAAGCGTCTTCTAAGCGGAAAGTAAAATCAAGGGTGGCGAAGATACGCAAAATGGCATTATGCTCAATGTCTCAGCCAATGCTCGCCTCGCTTGCTTGGGTTTCCCGTCATAGGAGCTGCGAAGGCAACGAGAGAGCAGTTGAATTACCGAAGTCGGGATATAAAGTCCTGAAACATGTCAAGAGTACTCTAGCCTGACTACACCTCGGATCTGGTTTATAGATGAAGAACATAGTTATTTTAAAAGGTGCTCACTACTATGGCGTACTTGCCTCCAGGTCAACATGCAGCAAGAACAAAACTTTCCTGCAATAGAATTTGCCGCAGTTGCTAGCTAGAAGACCATCATTTCCTGGTGCATGCCCAGGCCTTGCGAATGCTTGTTATAAAACACTAGGAAGGTACGTCTTTTGTAAAGCTGAAGGTTCGCAGGGACCTCAAAAAGCATCTATATTTATTTGAGTGATAGGCAGCATATTTTGCTTTAAGAACTTTGACTTTCTAGGATGTTCCACAAGTTGACCACTGAAGCAGTGCAATGGCCACTCACTCAAGATTTCGGTAGTATTCTAAAATGCACAGTGCAATCATATTACAGTTGAAACACAAAG
>NW_016191818.1:0-3521 GCF_001687245.7 Rhagoletis zephyria | reverse complement strand
ACTAAATTTTGCAAAAGAAAAGTGTACAGGTAAGACTGCTTAAATAAAGGTTTTGATTCACTTTTTAAAACTTTCGTGCTCTATTTTCATTCAAGAACCCAAAAAACACCAAGATAATTCTAGTCAACCCAGCACTTCCAAAGCACTTACGAAAAAAATTAATTCAGAAAAAGAAAAATGTGCAGGTAAAGTTACTGAAATCAAGGTTTAGGTTTGACATTTATGTGGGAACCAACGCACGGACTACTCGCAGCGGAAATTAGTACTGACTCACTGGCGCACTAACGTACGGCCGTACTTAAAAACGCAACCCTGACCTACGACAATACTCCACACTGCCAAACGAACCGAAGTACGAATGAACAGAAACATAAAAGGACAGTCATCAAACTACCGCGACCCAACGCACATCGTACGCTGCAATCTATGTAATTAAACATTTTCTTAAATATTAAATAAATATTTGTACACCCGGCGTTAACCGACTATATATGTAAAACGAGTGTTTTATTCGAAGTAGTAAGGGCTTTCCTACNATAAATTAAAAAGAATAGGACATTTCCTCGTGTATGTGAATATGTACATTGGCTTGCGCGCAAAAGTGAGCAGCGGACATTTGCATATTTCGAAATATATTTTTTTCGTGCGGTTGCAAATAAACTAAAAGCTAAGTTTGCAAAACTAAAAACTAAGTTGGCAAAAACTAAATCCTAAAACTCAAGATAATATATGAATATAATCGGCGGAATCGGGTAAAATACAAATCAATTAAAACAACTTAATATTGTGCAAGGTGTACTTTTGCCAAACCGCTACAACGGTCCTAACGGCGAGCTTTAAGGCAAAAAGGCCACAAATATAACGGCGCTAGCAACATCGCTAGTAGTGGCAGAGGCTCGGCAGTTGCAGCGAGAACTACTAGGCAGGCGTGAAGCAACGAGACCATCAAGTCAGCAGTAGCGAAACGCAAAACAGCGCAACGGATAAGCGAGCGGCGCAACGGCGACGTAGCAGCATAACGCAGCAGAGGACGACAACGGAAGCATTCCACCACAACGGCGCCAGGGTAGAGGACAACGGTTTGACAACGTATAGCAAGCTAAGTGTTATTGTTCTTGTAATTTCTTTTTACTTGTACGTATGTATAATACTGTTTAGTAATTTTGTTGTTCATAAGAACGGTTGCGTGTACACATGTATACAGGCATATGCCTAGCGGTCCAGTGTAGTTAAATTGCACACAGTCGTGGCGAATAAAACTAGGATAGCATAAAAATTTTAATACAGTACACTGGTGGTCATAAAAAAAGTACCAAATATAATTATATAATTTTAAAGCGTTTGATATTGCAACATTTGTTTTGTAAATTGTGAGCAGTTTAATTTGTAATTGAAGATTAAATATTCTCCATATTTCAACTTTCAACATATTTTACAATAATAGCATTTACCTACAATTCTGAGATTTTAACATTAAGCGAATTTGTAAGACCATGGACCGAGAACAGATTTTAGCGTTGACAGCAGACGGACTTAAGGAAAACCTGGAAAGACTAGGGTTAATGACCAGTGGACGTAAAGCTACGCTACAGGACAGGTTGATGGAACACTTCGGCCTGAATGTTAGCGAAGATGAAGATGCGGAATTCGACGACGCGGGTAGCAGGCGCAGCGAACGTGGTTCGACCACCGAACGCTCAATATTCACACTTCGTGATATTGAAGATTCGTTGACTCCATTCAGCGGATCAGGTCAGCCCAGCCTCGAACAGTGGTTGCAAGACCAAAATATATCTATTCCAAGCAGTTATTAAAAGGGGCTGCTAAAATGTTTGTTCGTAGCCAGGNCAGACGGACTTAAGGAAAACCTGGAAAGACAAGGGTTAATGACCAGTGGACGTAAAGCTACGCTACAGGACAGGTTGATGGAACACTTCGGCCTGAATGTTAGCGAAGATGAAGATGCGGAATTCGACGACGCGGGTAGCAGGCGCAGCGAACGTGGTTCCACCACCGAACGCTCAATATTCACACTTCGTGATATTGAAGATTCGTTGACTCCATTCAGCGGATCAGGTCAGCCCAGCCTCGAACAGTGGTTGCAAGACTAAAATATATCTATTCCAAGCAGTTATTAAAAGGGGCTGCTAAAATGTTTGTTCGTAGCCAGGCAGGTATCAGTAGTTGGGCATCGCTCAAGTCAGCGTTGAAGAAGGAATTCGGAACGGCAACGTCGGCAGTCGAGGTACATCGCGCATTGAGGAATCGCCGTAAACGTCCAAATGAAGATTTACGCGAGTACCTGCATAGTCTGATGGAAATCGGCAGGTCTGCAAACCTAGATGACATCAGCCTAATAGAATACTTCATCGACGGTATACCGGACTCAAAATCGAATAAAATTAACCTGTACCAGGCGAAGTCCATCAGCGGTCTTAAAGAACAAATCCAGATCTACGAAAGAATTACTGCAGGGAAGAGTCAACAGTCGGCGGCGAACCAAGATCAACTAACGTCATCAAACAAAGTTGTACCGAGTTCCAGTTCGGTGAGGAGTAGATGTTTTAAATGTGGCGATACTTCTCATTTCGCCAAGAACTGCCCACGAAACCCCATTAAGTGCTATGGTTGCGGAGGAGAAGGCCATCGAGTGGCCGAATGCAGGAAGAGTAATCCACCCAAGCAAGACAAAGCCAGTATGCATGCAGTGACGAAAAGGGGGCATCGGAGTAGCTTGATCTTCAAGGACATAACCTTCAACACACCCAACATGATGACGCAAACAATTTCAGCGCTGATTGACACTGGCTCCGATCTGTGCTTAATGCGATACGATACTTTACTTATGTTGACGTTGGACGTAGAGTTAGGTAAAGATAAGCGGCGATTAGTGGGCATAGGTAATAGCGAGCTAGTGACGATGGGTAGTTTCACCACGCACCTGGTCATAGATAGCATACCGTTGGATATTATGTTCCATGTAATTAATGAATGCGACTTAAGCTATGCAGTGGTCATAGGTAACGATGTACTGAAACAGGTTGACCTAGTAGTGACTGAATACGGTGCGGATTTCCAGGAAAAGCGGACTAAGGAAGGGAAGCAGGCGGATGAAGCGGTTGCGGGGACACGGGAATCCAACAAGAGACCCTCGCTTGTCGATGTAGCTGCGAACACACTTGTTTCCGACGAATCACGTATCCACAACGAGCAGATGGTAGGAGCTGCTGAGGCGGGTGCTGATAATAGCACGACGGCGGCCCTTGAAGGGCGTAGGCACAACAAGGTGTCGATGGGTGCGGTGAAGAAGCACAGTGCGATCGCTACCGAGCGCGGAGTTGTAGGTGCCATTGGTACGGGCAAGCACCAGACGGGCGTCATTAAACGCGGCAGTACAACGGAGCCAACCTACAAAGAGATGGGCTTACGAAGATTTGCGGTCGGCAAAGAGGACGATAAAGCTATCGAGCTCGAAGTCGATTATAATCGAATCGCTGAGCTGGTTGGAGAACTGGGAGAAT
>NW_016191817.1:0-3521 GCF_001687245.7 Rhagoletis zephyria | reverse complement strand
GTAGTTATATAGACAAAACATAGTCCATGTCAGCAAACGTATTTTTGAAAGCAAAAGGAATATATTAAATAAATGAGTTTTGAGTTCCAAATGTGCATACTTTCCTTTCCTCTTAACTTTATTTACTAGTCAACCCGCATGGCGTTAAAAAGCTAACATTGAATTTAGGTTTATAAACAGGTGGCAACCTTATTCAGAAAGTATTCCAAATGATTCATCCAGCCGTTTCTGTGTGAAGGGAGCTCTCGCATGGTGTCAGTATTTCATTTAATCTAATTTTAAATCACCCTGCAACGCTAAAAAATAATATCCTATTACACAACAACTGGCTCAGTGCTTTAACTATAAATCTCATTTTTGAAATTCGAAGTAACCGTGCAGATCTGCCAACCTTCACAAAAAATGCTGTTTATACATAGATATTACATTTCAAATAGATGGCAACCTAATCAAAATTATTTTCAAACTAAAGTTTTCTTAAAACTCTTACGTTTGGCAATCATATTTTAACATTTAATTTGTATAAATCAAATAAATTCGACTTTGCAAACAAGTGGCAACCCTCTTTAAATGTATTTTAAACCGAAATATTTTTAAATCTTTAAATGTTTTTTTGGCATTGTGATACTGATGAACTAAGTTGAATTTGATTTTTTAGACATCTGGCAACTCTCTTAAAACAGTTTGCAAGTAAATCATTTTCACTTGATACCCAACTTTAAATAATTCTTTTAACTTATTAAATAAGTTGAATCTAACTTTTTCAACAGGTGGCAACCCTCTTCAAACTCCTCAAAAATGTCTTTATGTTAAAACTAAAAACTTCTTAACACTCGTTTCTTTCGCACCCATATTTTTACATTTCATAAAACTTGTGACTGCAAAATATTTTTAACTACTACCGCCTTAAATAGTTCGTCCGGCACTCATTGGGTGATATGTATTTCAACTACCTTAACTCAAATTGAAATTTATTTTGTAAACAGGTGGCAACTGTCATACATTTTTTTATAGAAATAAAGCCTTCTCATAATCATTTCGACTGATGCCCATAAAGGAAAAGTTGGTTTATTATTTTAAATAACTTGAATTAATATTTTAAAAGGTGGCAACCCTTTTCGAAAAAATTGAACCTTATTCCAATCGCACGGAAAATACAACGAACGATGCAGATCTGATGACCTGGATCAAAAAGCCCTTCGCGTAAAACATATGTATGTATATTAGGGTGTTCCAAAACATGTAAAGTCAGTTTTTTATTTTGAAATCAGAACATATTTAGGGGTTTCTCAAAGCCCTCAACGTTTTTAATGTATTTTATATGGGAAAAGTCTACTTTTCGTAGAATTAGTATGGAATTCCTGAAAATCAATATTTTTCAATTGGAAAACTCTGATTCTCTTCTGGTGACTTCCAATAGCAATTTCCAATTGTTTTATTTATTTATTTAATTATTTATCCCACCATGGTATTTTCTGACATTTTCTGGGGGTTGGGCCGACCTATAAAATATATCTGCTATGAAAAAATGCATCAATAATTCGATCCAAAAATATTGATTTTCAAGAATTTTATACCATTTCTAGGAAAAGTGTTTTTCCCCATATAAGATACACAGAAAACTTTGAGCGCTTTGAGCGACCTCTAAATTTTTTTTGATTCCAAGTTAAAGAAATAGGGTACATTTTTTTCAGTATAGAATAATCCTAGGGGGCGAGAGCATAAAAATTCCGGCGTTGCTTTTGCACATGCATTTTTGGGCCACCCTAATGTGTGTACATAGATATATGTATTTTGTCCTTCATACCCAAAGATTACTTCCATATACATACATAAGTATGTATGTAGGAGTATGTAAATTTCTATTTGCAATACTAAAATACCAAACTCAGAATTCATTCCGATACATTTGGGGTATTCACAACGGTGTCGTAAGTGTCGAATTGTTGTATGTCGTAAACTTTAAACGCCTAAAAATATATTAAAGGGGGTTCGCAAGGTACCATCAAAGTCATATTATGGATTTTCGTAGTGTTTAAAAATAGTTGGTTGTGGTTTCAAGTCCTCTAAACATTTATTTAAGCTTTTAAAGTCTACGACATACAACAATACAACACCTACGACACCATTGTGAATCCCTCAATTATTTATATGTATGTATATATTTTGTAGATTGGCTTTCTCCCTTACACGCTGTCAAGAAGTTTTTCGTTTTTGGTTGTTTATTTCTCAAACATGCCTATATACATACACAGTGGCGGATCTAGAGTGAAATTTTTGAGGAGTAAGGAGTGCCACACTTTTCATGTAAATAAACATTCATGTTAGACACTGAAATAGATGCGGTGGATTCCCATTCATGGCGCAGTTAATCTGAGGGAAATTGAGTCTTAACAGTAGTGCAGATTAACTAGCCGCGAGGTCGTGGGTTCGAGTCCCGCAGCCAGACATTTTTCATTTAATATTTTTTATTCATTCAATCTTCTACATTTTTATATTTTTCCAACGTTCTTTTTAGTTAGTTGTTATTGACTTTTTTGATAAAATTAAACACCAACAATTTTGTTTTTTTCGCGGACAGAGGCTCGAAAATGCCTATTGCATCACCAAAGCTGTCATCACAACAATGGTATATCCGCAGACTAAAACACTCCCCCCGAATAGGCACTGTCGCCCACCCTGGGACCAGGGTAGCGTTACATATTTCTCATTAACTATAGTTCCCTCGGTGCACCTGCGTTCGCGTCCCGCTTCTTGCCTCTACGTATGTATTCTGTATATATAGCTATATTCTTCCAGCTAGTTTCGCTATGTAGCAAGTCTTGGGTGACGTTATCTGGGTTAATTGGTCCTACCAGGACCGCACGCTGTATTTCTATGCATGACGGCACTTTGAATTTTCCCATTGTATACAGGCATTTGCTAAAGTAACCATGGCCGTAGTAGTTTACTTCGCCATCTTCTCTTTGAGTCCATAGTTTTAGGTCTTTTATTAGCCTGACCGTCCAGCTGCCGCGATTCTCGTTTTTCCACCTATCTTGCCATAGACTCAGTGTCTCCTTTCTTACTCTTTCTATTTCGTTGTCACTTAGGTTCGTTTGCGCCTTAAGCTCCCACATTTTCTTGTGTTCGGCTGCTATTAGATCAATGGGAACCGTTCCGCTTATAACTAGTATTGCCCCGCCGGACACTGTGCGATACGTCATGTACCGTTCCCCTCCCGGTACCATCGTCAAGTATTTCGTCAGGGGTGGGTTGAGCACGAAGCTCTACGTTCGTTGCAGTCCTGATTCAGCTGCGTGCAGGGTTTATCGTGGTTCCCTGCCAGAAAGGCTTAGCATCACGGTGCCCGCACTTAGCACGACGGATTAATTCTTGCCTTAATCACTGCCCTGAAATGCAAGCACTTCAGTACGAATTGGCAGTATGGACACGCTCACCACCTTGGTAGGGCCGAGGCCTACCTTAAACCTCTGACTTTCTCTGGATCACGACATCCGGTTGCAATGCAACTCCACATT
>NW_016191816.1:0-3521 GCF_001687245.7 Rhagoletis zephyria | reverse complement strand
AACAGATTTTTCATACACTCGCACAAATGGATCACCACCGGCTTTGCCCGCCGCCCGCTGCCCGCTGCCTACTGCATAGCCTCGATAACTGGCCACTGACCACTGACCACTGTGTACTGGACACTGGCGACTGCTGTAGACCGTCAAAAACCTCACAATGCCGTTCGATGAGCGATCCACGCGGCAGTGCTTGTCAATTTGATCGATTTTCTAGAACGAAACTCATATTAATTTATACCTGTAGCACTCACGTCACATACTACACTGNCGGCAGATACGGGAGAAATAAAAATATATTGCACCGCAATTTCATTAAAACTGCCACAAATCGAAGCATCATTTATTAAAAAAAAAAAAAAACAAAGTTAAACAAAATGAAATAAAGTTAAAATTGTTCGACACCTTTTTAATGAGCAAATTCACACTAGTAAAAATATCGATGTAATACGTACGGCTTTTGGTCAAAGATGAGCAGCAAAAAAAAAATATGTATAATCTGTCGACTACGATGGCATCTAAATTATCCATCTCAAAATACCGTAATTTGAATAAAACTCAAAAGGCCTACATACAAACATACATACATACATAGATAGATATCTATGGAAGTGTTCAAACATGTTGCGCTTAAGTTTATTATTAACATGCGTACATCCGAACATACATACATACATACATATGTATACGTTTTGCTACGAATCAGGTGTCTGTAACGATCATTAGTCGATAGCCTTAATTTGTTTGGATTTGATCGCAATCAGACATTTTCTATGGCTACATACATACATACTCATATTAAGGCATCCCCAAAGAAAAACTTTTCTGCAATTACCCTTTCAAGTTACTGGTTAATAAATAGCCATGAAAATGGCGGTCCCAAGGCGCTTGCCACAGAGGACATTTCCAAATAGCTGCGCTCCGGCTTCGTAGCCGTTTGACAACGCAACGACCTCACCGACTGAATTCGAATGTAAAGATTGTCACGCTTGTCGTGTCGATTGTAATTATCGCCACAGCTGAGGACCAAAAATGGGCACTTAATTTAACATAATAATTACTAAAAGCAGCAGAAAACAAATTAGCAGCTACATAGCATGGTTAGCTTACATATATGAGCGAAAATATGTATGTGCACGTACATATATACATATCTGTGGACATTTAACAGAGCAACTCAAGTCTTTCTTTCACGTACAAACCAAATAACATATGTCGACAAAATATATTTTATTGTCAAAGAGAAAAATGTTATTATTCGGAAGAAATATCAAATTAATTTATGGCTATTCAAAACATTTTAAATGTTTCTGTCTTCGACAACTGAATGCGCTCTTTTAAATAACATTTATAGCTCTGACGGCAAAAAGAGCTTTGCCGACATATGCTATTTAGTTTGGCCGTGAAAATAGACTTAAGTGGTTCTGTCAAATGTTCACAGATATGTAGCTATGTATATATGGATATAGACAAACGATTGGTAGCAAGCAACCCCGCAGGAAAAACGAAACTAAACTGGTAAAGGTAGTGGGCCTTGTGTGAAAATTGAAGGTGTTATTGTTATCATAATCGGGGTATGTATGTATCATCGTTATCTCTATTTTTACCTTTAACTATTTCCTGCGGTGCTGTTGAAGGCTTAAAAGCTGTTTCAATGTTAACTAGGACCAAATTTTGCCACAACAAAATCACAGATCAAATACAAACAAATTTTTTATACTCGAGGGCAGTTGTTGTAATCATCGATTTTGTTGATCGAGAAAATAACGAAAAATTACTTAAAAAAACAACAAAATGTCATAAGTAATCTTTAAAAATTACATAAAACTGGAAAAAATTCCCTAAAATACTAGGAAATACTTTTCGCATATAAACACGGAATTTATCCACACGGTTATTTCATGCAACGCTGTATAAAGTAAACCATTTAAATAAAGTTCTTGAAATTACATTTATACTAAGCTTTGTTATAAAATTAATAGCTAAGATAATTTTTACAAGGCTGTTTGAGTCTTTAATTATTATTGTTCAATGTTCATTATTTTCAAAAATTGACACATGTACATATTAACAGAGTTGCATCGGGATAAACTCTGTTTGAAAGTGTGTTCGATCGACTCATTTCTTGTGTTGCATATAAACGCTTGCATTTCAAGCGATCTACGCTGACACGAGTTGATTCGATACCGCGTTTGATGCCATATAAACAAGGTAAATGTTTCTCTGCAATGACGACACAGCAAATATTATAACAATGTACAGCAGAGCCAATTAAACTTTTCGCGTTTCATAAATTGACAATTATGAAATATATTTCTATATATATATTTCTAGTCATTATATAGGGAAAATTTTTAAGCTTTCAAATTATGCCTTTGACAGCCTATATCCATATTTTTATGTGTAGATATACATATGTACATTCAAGTTTCACTCTCACTCGGCGGTGTTTCCTGCAGGCATACAATGCAAAACTCAGATTCCAGCGAAGACACGTGTCCAATGTTCTCGCATAAACGTCTCGGACGCCTAGCAAAATATGTCGCAAACAAGGGCTTATTTACCAAATAAAGAATGAAAAATGCCCGATCAAAGTCAGTCATAGAAGTTGACTGACGTTAGCAATTCCAATAAAATAGGACTACAATGCAACAACAATTGTAGTGCGGTGAAAAAAAAAAACATATTGGAAGAGAAGTGCTATTCAGACACTTGCAGATAGATGTCCTACTTGCAAAAACGTAATACATAAATGTGTAAGAGTGCATACATACAAACATACATATGTAAGTAGTACATACTGTGAATATACATCCACGCACTAATTAGAACAAAACATAAATAAGTACATAAATAAAAAAAATGTCAACAAATATGTGTATGAAAAATGTAAGTAATTTTGGTGCTCTTTATCCTTGACAGCTTAAAATCTATATAGCCATTACCGTTATGAGAATGAAGTTCTAACACACTACGATTCGTACGGGTAGTGCAGACCGATAAAAACAAAAGAAACAATTATGTTTTCTACTTGGCGATGTATTATTACACCGTCTGCCGCCAGAAAATGCATTTGTAGCAACAAAGTAATCAAAACTCCTAAATCAGAGAAATAGCTAAGGTTTATACATACATACATATAGGGATGTTAATTTTTCGGCTTTCTCCGATCCCGGGACTTTCGGGCTGGCGTTGTCACAATCCCGAGATCCCGGGACTAGTCCGGGATTTAAATATTCATTACTTTTCAACAACTTTAGTCGAAAAAATTGCTTCGATATTCTTTGAGAAGCTCTTCTACCATGAAATAAATAATAAATAAATGGGTTTGAAGACTACTTTTTTATTTAAAGTGGCGTTTTTATTTTTTCTCTCTGACCGCAGGATTTATTTTGAAGAACTTTGTTATTTCAAAGATATGGTTAATTCCAAAAATTATTAAAAAGAATTCAATGCAATATGGGTAACAAATGCTATAGGAAATTTCTTTAGAATTTAAAAAATTTTAATTTTTTGGATTCACA
>NW_016191815.1:0-3521 GCF_001687245.7 Rhagoletis zephyria | reverse complement strand
AACATATGAGGCGTAGAAAAAAAAGAAATATTTATTTGCGCACACATACCTGCATTCATATATTTTTTGCGAACCGCTGTGTGCAAACATATTTTATCTGCCTTTTTGAAATTGTTAATTCCCTTTTCGTTTGTCAAAAACAAACGGATGTCCGCTGAAGGGAATTGTGTTAGTAGTATGTATATAAGTATGCTGATATTTTGGAGTCATAAAAGTTTATGCATGTTTTATAAAAATTGCAAAGTGCCCTTGAATATAACTGCAGCTTTTTACTGAACACTCGTGATGAGCCTTCAGTTGATTTTGTGTTTTCGGTTTTAGCCACTTATTGACAGCTGTTAGTTTCAGATTAAAAATTCGCTTGACTTTCGATAGTGTGCATGAGCTTCCGTTGCTGTTTTGTGAGCTTTCACATGCGGGTGTGCGCTTTCATTAAAGTGTGGTGAGATAATGCTGCGGAATATGCTTTTTAAGTGAGATTCGTTTATTGTCTGGTTTACATAGTCTTTTACTGACTTTTATAAGTTTTCATTTAGGTAACTTTTATTCATGTATATTTTGTGGGCTTTCACTATACTTTACAGTTTCAGACACTTTTTCCAGATCCAATAACAGTGAGAGTCAAACAGCTTTCACAGTTTAGTGTTCTTTGAAAACTGTAGACCAACACCCACTAAAATTAAATGCGATGTATGATTCGAGTGCTTTCGCAAGATAAGTTTTCACAAAAAGCTTCGAATATTGAAGATGAGCTTTCATACTGGACTCAACCCAAAACAATTATCGCGATGTTGAACATATTCTCAGTTAAATTGTATACAAAAAAGGATGTATGAATACTAATAAATGACTTGATATACCTATAAAAGTAATTGCAACACACTTTTTGTTGAAAATCTTTCCAAATATAGCTATAGCTTAAGCTATAGGCGGAGCTTTTTAAAGTTTTCTTTATATTTTGCATGGCCATGCAAAAAATAAAAGCTCAACAGGAAAATCAGCAAGGAAGTGAAAGCTTTCAGTCACAGTAAGTTTAAAAGCGTACTTTTTTTAAATAAATTAAAAAAGCTCACAAGAAAACCGAAAGTGTTGCTGAACAACGTTATTTATTGATGTGATGAACTCTCCGACTCAATGCCTATATTTGAGCTTTTTAAAGCTTTCTGTATATTTTGTATAGCCATGAAAAATGTTAACCTCTCTCTTCATATTACATCACTCTATATATGTAAGCAAGGAAGTTAAAGCTTTCACTCAGAACTAAGTTTAAAAGCGATGTTTTTTTTTAAATTCAAAAGTTGAGAAAAATACTAAAGTGTTGCTGATTTTTTTGTATGAATTTAAATAACTTTCCTACTCAAATACAAAGTTTTTGCCTTTGTGACTTCAAAAGGTCAAATGACGAAGTTTTCAGATATTCAGAGCTTTCACAATTATTTTTATTAATAAATTCAGAGTTGCACGTATATCATATCGTCTGCTGACTGGAAGATTGACCTATCTCGGCAGCCAGTTCGAAAACGCCCTATCTCAAAAAACTTTTCAAGAACGCGCTATTTCAGAATTTTATTGAAGAACATCCTACCTCAGGTATTGGTTGAAGAACGCCCTATCTCAGAGTTCGATTCAAGATGTATTGAAAATGTGACGGGCATTTTTGAATTGGCAGCTGATATAGGGTGTTCTTCAGCCGAATTCTGCAGTAGGGCGTACCTCAAAAGTTTTCCGAGATAGGGCGTTTTCGATCTGGCGGCCGACATAGGTCGATCTTCCACTCAGCAGCCGATATATAGCTTCAAAAGCTTTAGGCCTAGAATATTTCGAATAGAGCTTTTACCCATATAAGACCTCGTTGGCGTCTTGCGGCACTTACAAACAGCTTTTAGCTGATTTTTATTGGAAAATTGGGAAGCGTTTATTAAAGCTTATAGAGCATAAGCTATACTTAGATAGCTAGAGAGTGCTTACACGCGTGCATATGTTGTATGTTGTTCGTGCTTGTATAGCTTTAAATACATTATTTATAATGTTTAGAAGTTTTAGAAAAATATCCGTTCTTCAAAATATTCAAAGTTATGTGATAGAGGAGCAACTGAAGACATCACTAATTAAGTATGCCTTAAAAATTCATAAGCAAATTGAGAAAACTTTGGTGTCGACGGACGCAGAAAAGAGTAATTAGATGCTTCATAAAAATTCAGACAAGTCCAATGGGTAGTGGAAAGAGTTATGCGATATTAACAATTCGAACATTTACCTCATTTCCTTTCCGGTACGAATGACGAGTTAACAATGGCCGAACACAAAACAAATATAAAAAAAATTAAATTAATGCAGAAACAAATGCGCAAATATGAACAACGAAAATCAATTGAGGATGTCTCGGCGACAAAAAAAAATAAAATAAAGACATCATAAAAAGGCGAATAAAATAAGTTGTAAAAAATATGTGTAGATAATACTCACAAATAAACGAATAAAGAAAAAATAAAAAGCGCCGCTTATCGTAAGAGATGCTTGAGAAAGGAAATGTCGCATTAGGTACACAAAAATTTTGAAAGTGTACGCTATAGAATTAAAATGCAACACCGAATTTAAAATATGTAAAATTTAAATTTTAAATTACGAAAATAAATCAAAATCGCTCTTTTTTGCTAAGCTCAGCTTTGATCACAAAAAAAAAATCGTCAAAAATTTTAGTGTCCAGTACCGCGAATAGCCGCGCGGCCAAGCGGTTGGTTGAATGACATTCGATCGAAACGCACACAAAATAAAAATTGACATATGTACATATGTACATATGTACGTACATACATAAAGTACATGCTTATGTACATTTGAAGTTCAATAAAGCTGTTAGCGCATTTGCATACGACTGTATTTTATTTCAAGCTTTTCAATGCGTCTTGCTAATACATATAATAATTTATGTGAATTTTTCAATGTACCGCACATAAATAAGTTTTGTTTTTTCATTTGTTTTACGTCTTCTTTGTTTTTTTATTTGTTGTAGTAGAAAAACAAACTAATTTGTCTATATTTTGTTTTAATATATAATACTAACCGGCCTTGATTCTCAAAAGGCTTGATTAGATTAGTTGCTTTGAGGTTTGATAGAATAAAAAATCGTAATTTTTTAGTTAAATTTTGTACCTATTGTAAAGCACACATACTTAAGTAAGTGTCGAAATAAAAAGGCTTGAGGCTTGATAAATCAACCGCCAAAATCATAAGAGAAATAACAACAAGATAAGTGGCAAGATATCTGGACGAAAGGCTAGAACCAAGATTAAAATTATCCGCATAAATAGAACACACCGCAAAAAAGGTTGCGAAGGCAGTATCCTGATTAAGTAGATTAATGGAAATGTGGACTGAACAGAATAATCATATTCTCAGAACTGTCCACCGTTGTAGTCATAAGCGACACTACACCTACAGAGCTACTGGCCTAAGGGAAGAAAATCCTAACCACAAGTCCAACAAGAATCAAGCTGAATTCACTCTCACTATAGCAAACC
>NW_016191814.1:0-3521 GCF_001687245.7 Rhagoletis zephyria | reverse complement strand
ACCACAAAAGCAGCAGGTACAATGTAGTATGGCGCCCCTGACCGCAAAACTCCGAGCGCCTTTACCACTTGACTTCAGCAGCGTGTGTTTGGCTGTGGCCAATGCCATTTTGTGACATTCTATTTAAAATCTCAAATTTCGGGCATTTGTTCATCACTAAATTGTCGAAAAAGTTCATTACACATTCACTCACATGCACAAATATGGAACGTGTGTATGTATGTAGGTATGTACATTAGATCGCACCATAAAAATAAAAGTTCGTCGTACGCTTCTGATTCTAAAAATGTTTTTTTTTTTTGACGAACCAAGGAATTGCCTTTTTAAATTTTTCGTCATATCTTCGGCATTTACAGTCGAATCTTAAAGAATGATATATCGATTTTCTTGTCTCGCGGAGAAGATTTTTTTTGTTTGAAAGTTTATTGACCTCAAGTACCGCGTTCTAGTACTTACCTATCAGATCTCAGTTCCTACCACCTTAATGTTAGTAAATTAAAGCCCTCCAAATCATTAAACTTTTACTAATTAAGAATTTTAATTATTTCAACCACCGAAAAAAAAAACTTTTTGAAACTACCTTGCAAAAATATTTCAGAGACAGGGGTGTACGCCGAACAATTTTATTTATTTTTTTTTGTAAGGTGGTACGGTCTAATGTACATACATACATACATATGCAAGTATATATGAGTTAAATGTGTGCAGAACGATGTGTTGGGATAACATGGCTTTCCGTGTTCTTTTGTGTTTTTGACCAAAGGCTGTAAGGTGAAATGACAAGGATGATGACACAAGCGCGTGGATAGTGTGTCCTTGCGGTTGGTATTTTGACATCTATTAAAAAGTTTAATCGTTGCATGTATCAGAAACATGTGCAGAACACAAAAAAATATGGGACTGACAAATGCAAAGGAAGTGTTCATATTTGAAGCTCTTCTATTGTCTGTAGTCTGTCTAATTTACTTCCCTAGGAGAAGATCAGAATAGCTGCTTTCGAAAAAGGTGGATTACCATTTTTATCCTTAATTTTTTTGGCGATCTACAGTCTAGAAATTCTAAATCAGACCAAAAATATTCGTAAAATTATTATTTACCTCATTCGCTTCTCAAGTGATAAGATATAAGCTTATTATTTGTATAATGTTTTGTATTTTGTATTTTTTTTTTCTTTTGCTTTGTGTGTTTCTGTTAATATGGATTCACCGCATTATCGCTTGATCAAATATGAAAATTTAATAATTTCTTTCAACAAAAACGAACGCCAATTGCGAGTAGGCGCGCACGTTGAAGGGCTATGGGGCATTCAAATCGTTTGTACGTGATAAAAAACATTAAAAGAAAAACCCACACTTGACGATACTCGAGAAGACATTCCATCGCAGTGAGCCGCTGCGTTGTTGAGGCTTGTGACCTTATCTGAGGGGCGTTACTTATCGCCACACCATACATGTCGGTGGCGGCGGCGGCGGCAACTTGAAACGTGGTTGGACAACTATGTACGCTGACAGACAAGCAAACAAACAAACTGACAAGCGGACAAGTACTTAATATACAAAAAAAAAACAGCAACAGCAACACTCAGCATACAACCATGAAAATCAAATCAAAATAAAGGTTTACTTATTTAAGACAATCAATCGTCAATCGATCGAAAAAGACAAGCAATACAAATACATATTGTAGGCCCGATGCGTTATCGACAACAAATGCCAATAATTACATACTTAAAATTCGCAATAAATAGCCACCAATGGCGGTGAGCATAATACCAACAACAATAGTGATAGTAAATAATGTCACTAGAATGTTTTTAAATAAAAAAAAAAATAACGTCACTTGAAGAATTTCGATTTATTATCAACAAAAATTTAATTTTAAATTGTTTTCAAAGAATTTTTCGTTTGGCTAAATGATTATGTTTTTATGTACGTATACATATACATATGTATGTAAGTGTTTTCCAAAATTTTTTCTAATTAAAAAAAGAGTTTATATTTAATACTATCGAATAAAATCAAGAATTATGAAAGGCGTAAACTTGAAACAACTTGTATCATTATCCAATACATATTTTTTTACAAAACAGTTCAGATTTTAGTTGTGTTTTAGGTTGTGTGCCCAAGTTCGTTATTAATAGGGTTACCAGTTAGTGGGCCCAATAAGTGCATGGGCTACCAGTTTCCCATTCATTTTCCTGGAACTTTTGAGCCATACCTAAGCCGTTGACTGGTGTTATCGAATCTTCGATATATTTCGTAAGGACTATTGATCAGTTTTCAGTCTTTTATTGTGAACGCTTAAAGAAATACATACTACCAGTTCTTTCCAGGGTAAAGGACACACAGATGGGGTCAACATAACCTGCTGTGGCGTCGCAAAATACTTATTTCGACGTATAGTGAAGAAAAATAATTACAGTTGTGGCAATAATTTAAAGTAGAATAAGTATTTGTGACGCCATAAAATGGTGTCGTAATTCGCAGTGTCGGAGCCACCATCGCTTAACTTAAACGTAGAATGCATAATATTATTAAGACCACATTTAAGTTGAAAACTAAAGCACATAGGTACTAATATACATGAAATATTCGTTTTGATTTTATGGAATAAGTTTACACAATTATGTACATAGTATTTACAATTAGCAATGCTTCTTTATTGCCTATATTAACCATCAGTTAATAAATATTGGTCATGACCAGTATCTTCTGCGAGTTTATATTTGGGCAGCGCCACCTGTCATTCAGTAGTCGAAAAATAGAAGTTCGCCTGGGTAAGGTGAAATGACAAGGATGATGACACAAGCGCGTGGATAGTGTGTCCTACTTCGATTCATTTTTAGTTAGTTTCATACTGAAGAAATTTTTATTAGGGCCATTCCATTGTGAGTGGTAGGACACTGAAAAAAACTTTATAACATTAAGTTTAGACAAAACACTTAATTTACAGGAAAGATATTTCTATGTTATAAAATATGAACTATACGCGTTTATTCTCAATAAAAATTAGGCTGATGTAATCTTCACAGAAATATAAAAAAATATTTAAATTTAAATGAAATGTACTCATTTAAAAAGGGGTTACTACCGAAATAGAGATAATTAATGCATTTTAAAATTTATGCCGTTTTCCTCTTAATATTAGCTTGAGTCCCCGTATTAGTATTCGTCTTCGTATTTGTGAGCGTACATAAAAATATCTAACTCGTCTTCGGGTATGTCTTCGTATCCGTGTTCGTCTTTGTATTTGTATTCGGCTTGGTATTCGCCCTTAATAGCCCTACTGCTTTCGTGAGGATGTTAACTATTAAATGTATGAAAAATAAATTATATCCNCCCTTAATAGCCCTACTGCTTTCGTGAGGATGTTAACTATTAAATGTATGAAAAATAAATTATATCCATATACATATTTCAGTCAAATAAACATACTTAGAAGTTATCAACCATTAGCGCACACAAGGGGTGGCTTTTGGGGTTCAAACCCCCCCTAAAGCGAATAACCTCAAATACAATCTG
>NW_016191813.1:0-3521 GCF_001687245.7 Rhagoletis zephyria | reverse complement strand
AAGTTTGTCTATAGGTACATACATAATTTGAATTTTATATATATAGATACACCTAACGTAAAAGTAGTCCTTATAAGTTATTCATAAAATTTACATCGGCAGTTCGATCTATAACAGAAACCACATAAATAAAAATTTTAAAGCTTGTAAAAAATTCACTAAAACTAATGTAATTTCAAAAAATTTTTATAAAAATTTCAAACTTCTTATTCCAAACTTTTAGAAGTCGCTAAAAGGTACCGCTAATACTGCAAATTGGAAAATTTTCTACAAATTCTGGATTATATTTTGAAATTTTTAAAATCATTTTTTAAGTTTGATTAGGTTTAGTGAATATTGTGCAAAATTTTAAACTTTTTTTATATACATAAATAGTTTATGTTACACATCAAACTAACTACAAGTATATTTCAAGTGAAAATTATTAAAAATAAACAAATAAACGTAAGTTATTTTACACGCAGCTATATGTGTGTGTATTTGGCATTTGCCATATTTTTGTATTAGCTAAGCTAGCATACAAAATCGAACCAATTGAATCGAACCGTACAGCGGTTTATAGATACTCGTGAACCGGTTCTTGTACCGATAAACATTTTTTTCTAGCTGGTTCGAACCACTGAACCGAACCTCATTGATTTTTGAAAAGGTTGCAGCCCTGCTTGCACTTACCACTGAGCGGAAGCAACCAGCGTATACCAGCTCATGAAGTGGGCTTAATTCATTGAGCTATTAGAACGATGAGATTCGGAAACAAGAATAAAAACTAATACTGCCAAATTAGCCCGCGGGTTAAGAGAATACTTTGTTTATATATCGAGCTTTTTAAAGCGCTTAAAATAATTTTTTATACATGTGTATTTTTGCCAGCTCTGGCGATTATTTAAAATTGGCGTTTGACGAGAAAAGTGGCTTCTAAAAATTTGAATGGAAGGGATGGCTCCTTTAATTGATTTAATTGATTTTATGAGTGGAAAACTATGTTGCTAATAAAATGTTTTTCAACTGGATTTCCAATGATCAATCTTGGAACGGAGAATTTAATTATGAAAGAAAGGTATCTTTTAGTTTGAATACGAGTCAATTATGGGCCTCTTGAATCACAAACTCTTTCGATAGTTCTGCCTACATTAGAAAATGTTTAAATTGAGGCAAAGCAGTTGTGCGATAGCATTAAATGTAATTAAACCTAAAGATATAACAGTAAATGCTCAACAACTTAATTACGTTTAAAAACGGTTTCACCTATGCTCACTTCGCTACCCAAGCGCTACAAAAAGCAAAACGTATGCAAAAGTGGTAGAAACCCATTAAAAATGTATAACAAAATGAATTTAAAACAAACACAAACCAAAGCATGAGCTATGCAGAAGGACACCCAACTATGCAAATACATACCAAAATACATATAGAAAGGAACACTAAGCTTAGTAGTCATCACACTGGCATAATACGACCAGTATGCTCGTAGGTTTGCAGCATATGCCTTCATACACCTCTACATACAACAAATTCAGACCCTTTTCAAATTTCCTACTCAGTGAGAATAGTTTGAATTTCAGTGCAGTCAGCGCGGTTAGAAAACTTACGCGACAAAGTGTCGCACATAGGGGTATATCAACTTTGTAAGCGGAAAAAATTTTTCGTGTGCTTTTATCGATTCAACGCTATGTTATTTAATGAAATAGAAGTATTCAGAGAAAAAGAGCACAATAGATCTCCTGGTCGCAGTGCATACCTCAACTAATTTCTATTCATAGGAAAAGAGACTAATATTTACAAAAAGAGTAATTATTATTAAAAATAAATAATAATGTTTATTGAGCCGGAGCCCGTTTAGTATGAAAAATGTTGTGGAAACACTCCAGCAACTCCGGTGTTCATCGCACCATTGAGTATATCAAACTCTTCTGTGTTACGATTGACCCAAAGGATATAATTTTCCAATATTATTATGCGTATAAGCTTTTAAGGTACTTCATTTAAAATAAGTATGTATATGTATGTATGTATATTGCATTTCAGTAGGACAATGATACGCACCCATTTTGAAATTGCCACCAACTATACTATAAAGCTTCTAGAACAGATTCGCTATAGAACCCAATCATTGTTGCCGCCAAGGAGTGAAGAGGAAAAACTTCTTAAAATTTATTTCGTTTGGCGATTAAACGTGCTATTAAATTCTACAAAATTTTAGAATTTCAAGAACTTCTTCACGGACATAACACTTTTGTCAGGGTATTTAAAGAGGCAAATGACCACCAAACCATAATCTTAGCAGATGATAATCGTAAACGTGTTTTGTTAGCGAAAATGTTGAACCAAAATTTTTGGCGGGACAAAGTTCGCCGGGTCTGCTAGTTGCTATTATAATTTTAAATATTTTTAAATTATTGTTGGTACACCAAGGGAAAAAAGTTATATTTTTGATGTTGGTCGGAAACTGCTTGATGCCTCTCACTTCACGTTCGTTTTGTTTTTAACAACATTTTTTTAAATAAATATGTAAAAATGTGCACACAAGTAGCGTAACCGAGTTTTGGCCATATGTTTTAATGAATGAAATTAAAGCTTGCTATAAATGTAGACTTCTGGCCGTCTACGTAATTTTGCAAATCAAAGCACATGAAGGCAAAGTTAAGGGTTCAAGAATTGAAATGTCCACAAAGCGAGCTCTTTCTCTTAAAACTNAAAGAACAACATTGTGTAAAGAGCAAAGGTCCTTTACGTTCGAGTGTTGTTTAATAGTGTCAGCTACGGTTGTAAATTACAGCATGGAAGATTTATTACGAAATGTGTGTAACACATTTGGTAGACCGTAATAAATAGACCGTGTGCGAAAAACGAAGATGTTTTACACGTGTTTCCTCTATAGAAAAGCATGAACGCAGAAGGACAATGATTAAAGTTGATAGATGTATGTATGTACATATTTATATACGTTTATATCTAATTTACAAACTGATTCTGTTTTTTTTTTTTTTTGTTTGCAGAAATTAACATGTGGCGCCCTTTGTACTATGTAAGTAATTAAGCTTCTAAATGGAAACAATTACTCAGTCAAACGATTGGTGCTTTCATTTATAATTAAATATGTACTTACAAAAATGCAAACGCATAATGAATTTTATGCAATACAAAATTATTAGCATGTAGTATGATGAAGAACTGATCTAATGACAGAGAGAAGGAGAAATTAAAACTTATTTTTCGGTTAATCAAAATATGGCTCTAGATAAATATTCGACAAACGCTGGAATTGTTTTACGATTTTGCGACTTACAAGAAATAAAGGCAATAAGTATTATTTTGTAACTTATAGCTCACGCGCTATGTACAAAAGTATTACAATGTGGTTCAAAGTAAATATTTACGTTTTTTGAAGTGAAACTTCTTTAGCGACGCGTCCACTGCATTTGGCGTTGTCTCTCAGTTATATCGAGCGACAACCGCGACAAAAAACTTTAATGAAATTAAAAACAAACATAAAAAAGTACAGGCAGATATGCAGATATGTT
>NW_016191811.1:0-3522 GCF_001687245.7 Rhagoletis zephyria | reverse complement strand
TTAATGATATTTAGAGAGCTTTAGTAAAGTGAGTTAGGGTGGTATGTTTGGGTGATAGGAACTTAGATCGGGTGAGTAAATACTATAACGGGCACTTGAAGTCTGGATCTCGTCCTTAGACAAAAATATCGATAGATACGTCATACTTTAAGGGGTCCGACTGTAAATGCCGAAGATATGACGAAAAATGTAAAAAGGTGACCCCTACGTTCCACCAACAAAAAAATGTTTTTTTCGAAAGTGCCGTGCAAAAAAAAATTTAGATTCAGCAGTGCATGGCGATTTTTTTTCTAGTTTTCTTCTCCCCATCAGCGCCTCGTAAGTATTGAATAAGTGGCACTCAAACTCTTTTTTTCATTCCTTTAAATAAATAAAATTAAATTACATTTTGTGCAACAATGTTATGTCAAACTATTATTTAATATACAAGTAAATAAAAGTAATTGCCTGCCTGCCAACCAAAAGATGGCACACACAGTTTTCACGTGCCGCTTAACTGTGCACACACAAAAATTAAAATAGTAAACAAGACATAAAAGCACACATTTGCGCATAAATCAAAAACTAAATTCGCCACGTTTATTCCAACAAATTGGCAACGCTTCGGTAAACACTAAAACCCACAATTATGTATACTCTAGCCAAATCTAACTGAGGCAGTTCATGGGTAAACAATTCAGCGAAAAAATACAAAAAAAAAAAGTCATGATTAATAGCTTAAATATTTACATACAACAAATGGCATATGAAAAATTGTTTAATTCAATTATTTTTAAGGCTTGATGTTTATCTAAAAATATTCAAAAGACTTATAAAACATAAACATTAAATATTTCTACTTTTCTTTTGTAGTTCGCAGCACTTCTTGCGATCTGCATGACACTGGCACTGGTCGCTGGTCAACAGTTATTCCCTTTTCCAAGACAGTTCAGCTTTGGTGGTCTGGGATCACCAAATGCGATCCGGGATGCGCGTAATGACCGAGGTAAGATTTGACTAACTAACTAAATTAGACATAAATATTTAATTCGCCGTATATTTAAAGTTAACTACAGTAGAGAATATGATTAAATTCTGTGCCATTTAATTGGGGATCATAAAGTCTCAATTTTTGATAACTCTTCGAATACCTTGCACAATTATTGGAAACTTTACATATTTTAGATTGACCTGAGAATTAAAATAAGTTCAAATATTATGAACTAAATGTCTGAACATCGTTATCACTATCGAGACGTTAAAGAGCTACTACGGCTATTTCCAGATAGCACGCTTCACATTTCTTGGACGTACGAACGATCCGAGAACCAATAATTGCCTGGGAGCATTATTTTGTTGCAGCCAAGACACGCGCATGCCTTTGTACAGAAAAAATGAGGCCCTGCAATATAAGCAACGTCGAAAAGAAAAGCTGCAATCACAACAGACTGCCAGCATAATCGACACTTAGACCTGCCCTCTGAGAGCAGTCGTCAACAAAACGATATTTACATTTTTCCGAAATAAAAACAGAGAGGCTGAACTACACGAGTGCGAAGGGCTTCAAATGCTTTCTAGCAGACAAAACGGCTTGCAATTTCGCAGGGTGAATTCCTTCCACAGCGAGCTAGTGACTGATGTCCAGCATTTATGGAAGGAATACTTTCCACTCTGCTGAATGGTAGTAACACTGCACCCAGCGCAGCAGATGAAGCCGACTGGCGGAATCGATGTACCTCCGAATCGCCATGACGAGGTACGAATGGCTTGCCAGCTGTGCATTGTAGGTGCGGGTTTGCGTGCACCATCTCTTAAGCCGAATATGGTCGGATGAACGCCAAATGTTGGAAAATACCCGGGAGAGGGCGATCGACGCATACCAATTCTTGTTGCCGAATTGGGGACGAACTCCGAACCGTTAACTAACAGCCTTATTATCTATGGATCTCAAATGATAGGCCTCATGAACGATTAGTCTGCAGATGTCATCGTCTTTCCTTGCAATTTTGTAACTCCGTCGGACGTCTCATTTTTGCTGTACGACGATTGCATTGAACTTGTCTCAGTTACATGTAAGCCGGCTAGAACTCTGTTACCGGACTAACATTTGAAGCATTCCAAGAGTTTTATATAGATAATAAGGCTGTAAATCGCTCAGATGTAATTTTGTGTAAGAGCTTACAATTAAGTATTCTTACTTTTAATTACGTTACGCTTTTCCAAGTTGGATATGGAAGCAAACTCAAGTAGCACACTGGTGTATAACTTGGAGTTGATTTACAAATTTTGGTATACATCTGATTAATTGTAGCTAAGTTCACAAATTTAAACCAGGGTTTACACCAGTGAGAATCGAGTGGATCTGGAGACAAATAATGGCAGGACTAAACTTCTCCTGTCATCTTGCTTGATGAACGTCCGCGTAATCACGCTTCGGAATTCATGTAACATTTGTTAGCCTTTAAAGCCAATAGAGTATTATCCGGTCTTAAAGTGCTACCTTGCACAGAGTAGGTCATTGAGAAGTAAAGTTGTTCTTCTGGTGCAAAATCAAGAATATTGACGACAGCTGATGATGTGGCCGATGGAGGGTTCGGTACAAAAATTCTACCTATATTTACGGAGGTTTGCGCGTTGACAACCGCGAATACAGCAGACGATGGAACGATGGGCTTTGGAATAACATCAACGAATTAAAAGATTAGATTGAGATGGACTTGACCTCAATTGGTATTTCAGATCGGCACAGAAGAGTAACGATGGCATATTTTAGTAGACTCGGCGAAATCGCTTAAGCCGCGCCGGGAAAGATGAAGAGGTCTATAGAGGTCCAACACAATTAAAATTTTTAGACCCATTTAGGATATTAAAAACGAGAAAAGGGTACAATTCGTATATCATTTGATATCCAAAAATTCGTTGAGTTGCGCGTTATAAAAATATAAATCAATTCGGCCACAAAAGGGTAGATTACTACGAGGAAATTGTCAAAGCAATGATTTTTGCATACCATGAGATTTCTTCATGCCATTTCCAGACGAAATGTATTGTAAAATATTGTAAAAATTCAAAAATAAAACTGGCTTCAGATTCGTGACCAGTAAACCCAAAAAGCCCAGGATACGAAATTTAAAAATGTTTAAAAAATCAGGTGAAACATCGTATCGGATGGTGTATTAAATAAAAGAACAACATGCGAACAAAGCTCTCGGGAACATTTCTCAAGAAGAACAGAATGAGAATGATACTTTCGGGAACGTTTTCATTGAGAACAAAATGATAACGAAAGTATCGAGAACTTTTTCAAAGAGGATTAAACAAGAAGAAAAGTTTGGGGGGAACATTCTGCTAGAGAGCAAACGTTTTGAGAACTTAACGTTAAAAATGAGAGGGGCGCCTGCATGTTGGGATGAAAAATCGTTTCAGTGAGAACCATGATTGTTAATTCTAAGCCCGAGGGCAGCTGAATAATTTCAACTTCTAGATCGTTTATAATTAGTGTGAACTGTTCATTTATGGAACAATTTTGCATTTTCTGTGCAT
>NW_016191808.1:0-3523 GCF_001687245.7 Rhagoletis zephyria | reverse complement strand
GAGATATCGAATTTCGTTGAGTTGTCGAAATTTATAGACGCAGAAAATTAGTTGCCACAGTTTACGGATAGCTATCGTGCTATAAAAACGTATGGGTTAACGAAATTTGTCAAGTTAAGGAAATTTATCGAGTCATCGATTTTTACAGCATTATCAATATTTATGGAATTATCTTAAAGCATCCAGTTCTTAGAACTTATCGAATTATCGATATTTATTAATTTACTGAAAATTGTTGATTTATCGAATCGAAATTTTTGAAATTTTTAAAATATAATGAGTTATCGAAAAATTTGTATCAAAATCATCCGAGTTGTCGTAATTTATAGAGGTATTCAAAATTTATCGAGTTATCGATTTATATCGGGATATATACATTTTGGAGATATTCAAATTTATCAAACCCTAGAAATGCACAGTTATCGAAATTAGTAGAGATATCGAATTTCGTTGAGTTAAGGGATTTCAGTGATTTTGAAATTCATTGTATTATCGATATGTATCAAATTATCGAAATTTATCGTCAAACTGGAATGTATCGGATATATTCCAAATCCTGTCAAAGACCTTCAAAGATATAACAAATTTAAGTCACGTTTTAGTTCCAAAGCAGGTGATTTTTCGGTAAGTAATTTGGTACATTATAAGTTAAACGACGTGCTAAGTTAGAAAACCTCTCTAAGGGTCCTAAAAAAAACTAGAAAAACGGTCGAATTTCGACAGTAGCTGGCAGTCCTAGTAAATGATTAGTACCTATAATACACATTTTTCACAGTTCAACAAAAGTTTCGAGCCTGGCATTATTCGTTCGAAAATACTACAAGTTTTACTTACGATTATAACTGTACATACAGCAATTTAAAATTTAAACAGCTTACCTGGAAAGAAATAAAAGACAAACATTTTATTAATAAGAACTAAGGTAATATATTTTTTGTACATATCTTTATGAATATTATTCAAACAAAATTTTGATAAAAATTTCCCCAATAAATTCATATCTACATACATATACATTAGGTTGCCTGAAAAAAAGGTACTGCTTTTTCTCCGGAATTATAAAAATTTCTATATTTGAAGATTTCCGCACAAAATATTTCGATTTGAAAATTATTCCAAGAATGCCAATATTATGATTCCGTTGAAACAAGTTTCAATAATTTTTATGCAGATCTAGCAAGCTTAACTCTTCTATCAGTGAGGTGATTTTTGGAAAAAAAAAAATTTTTTTTATAAAAAAATGTATATTTTTCGGAACTGAGCGAAATACCACAAAATTCCATCAGCCATGTAAATATCTGGAATGAAAAATGTGCACTCAACGTCAATTCCACCAAAATCGATATAATATTTACATCGAATCTACCTGCTTAAAGGGGGTAGAACTTACTCTCCCAATTGTAGTCTAGTGTCATTCAGGACAGGAAACACGACTGGAAGCGAAAAGTTGTAGATCGCTCCAGGAAGGCCATTACCGCCCTGTACGCTTACTAGACGGCTATAGATAAAAATGGGGAACAAGACCATAATATCACAAATCGTACACTGGATGTGCACAGCTGTGGTGTGATCCTTCCTCTTGTGCGGAGACATCGTCTAGTGGCCCGTGCTCACTAAGACTTCACCCAAGGTCAAAATGGAACGGCCCATCAAAGCTCTCGAACCAATTGAAACTCTCCACCGGTAGATCTTCATATATGGAAAATTCCTAGCTTATTGCAATGTTGCCAGGAGAAAGGCGATCCAGACGTGGAGAGATCCCAGATTCGGAGATGCGCAGATCATGGAAACTCTTCCGAATAATTTACGAAAATTGGACTACTAATATCATTCCTCTACCCTGTTTATAAAGCAAATTCCTAAACTCCAGGGTCGACCTGGAGAGATCCAGACGCTTTCTTGTGGAGATTGGCCTAAAATTTCTATACCGACGGCTCAAAGATTGAAAAAGCTACTGGAGCTGGATGGCAACAAATTTTCATCTAAATTTCAAACTTTTTTCTCAGAAGTTCGAGAATTTTTTTAAGTACACAGTTTTATAGCGCCTAATTAGTCTAATAATGTGCAAATTTCAAGTCGCTAAAAATTATTGTTTATTTTTCTTCGAATTTTCTTTTCTTATTTGCTTCTATATAACGAATAAACACAATTTATTTAAGAAACCCGCAACACCTTCGGCGAAAAAAATTCTAAAAAATCAACGGCGATTTTTAGCCACTTGAAACTTGGCTCAAAAAAATTCTAACACTGCTGAGAAAAAAGTTCGAAATTTAAGTGGGAATTTGTTGCATTTTTTTGTAGTCTTTTACAAAGTTTAAAACTTAGGTTTATATGGGTTTTGTTAGAGAATGAACTGTATTTTAATTGAAAATTCCTGAAAATAAATAAATAAACATGAGTGGCAAACAATATCACTTTGAAATGGCAAATACTGTAGGTGTGCATATGTAAAGCTCTACCCAGATTAAGTCGTAAGTATTGTATATCACTTCTAGGAAATTTCTAAGACACCTTCAAAATTTTTCCTAACGCCCGGCCGTTCTTATGTAGATTTCTTTTCCCATACCATTTCAATCCATAAACTCTTCATTAGTCAACAAATCGATCGTGAAAAGATCTGCAAGTAAGTATACATAGATACTGCTCTAGGCAAATATGACTCCGATAATGCTGTGCAGCTTCCGTTACTGCCACTAGTCGGTATCCAAAGTGCAAAAAATGCAGGCGACCACAACACCGCGAGACACATGCCTGGTAGTCGCGACGCCCTACGAATTGCAAAGTCGCCTCCACTCATATGAGCAATCAGCAATAACAACATCAGCAGTAATTGAATGCAGTTAGCTCATATAAATACATTCATATGTATGTACTACCTTAGGGTGGTCCAAAAATGCATGTGAAAAAGTTAACTCGGAATTGTAATGCTCTCACCCCCTAGGATTGTTCTATATCGAAAAAAGTATACCCCTATTTTTTTATTTTGAAATCCAAAAATATCTAGAGGTCGCTCAAAGCGCCCAAAGTTTTAAATGTATTTTATATGGGGAAAAAACAACTTTTCGTAGAAATCGTATAGAATTCTTAAAAATCTAAATTTTTCTCTCAGAAAACTCTGCTTATCTGCAGGAGATTACCAATAATAATACCCAATTGTTTATTTAACCAGTTTTTCATCGCAACTATAATTTATAGGTCCGTCATAAACCTACGAAAACTCCTAAAAATGCAAAGGGGGGAAAAATAAAAAATTGTTAGTATTAAAAATGGTTAAATAAACAATTGGGTACTATTATCGAAAGTCTCCTGAAGAGAACAAGAATTTTTCGATCGAAAAATATTTATTTTCAAGAACTCTACCATTTCTACGAAAAGTTGATTTTTTCCCCATATAAAAATGCATGGAAAACTTTTAGCGGCCTCTAAATATTTTTTTGATGTCAAAATAAAAAAATAGCGGTATACTTTTTTTCAATATAGAACAATTCTAGGGGGTGAGAGCATTACAATTCCGACTTTACTG